>NW_023276807.1:224235572-224301225 GCF_003668045.3 Cricetulus griseus
ACACAATCTTCCTTTGAATGGGAAGAGGGGATATATTCCGCCATTCCTATATATGAGACTGTTTCAGTTTTACATGGGTACAAATAAGGTCACATTAACATACCATATTTTATAAGTTCAATTACTTGCTCCAAGGCGAATTCATCTGCTCAATGCGCATAAACATGTATAAGAATGAAATGATTAATACTGTATTAGATATATCAAAATACCTTCTAGTTTTCTCCCTACAGTATTATAATACATTCTCATTGTAAAATGTTAAAATATAGGGACTTAAAACTGATGGGAAATGATTAACTGAAAAATGACTAACTCATATAAAGTCATCTCTTGGACTCAAGATGGGTATGTGTAGAGTGTGTTTATGCCTCAGTGAGTTTGTATACATGTGTGTGGAGGTCAGAGATCGAAACAACAGTCTCCCCAGAAGGCTCTCATCCTTATGTATCAAGGCAGGGCCTCCCACTTAAACCCAGAGCTCACCAATTCAGCTACTCTAAATAGCCAACTAGCTCCAGCTAATCCTGTTTTCCCTTCCTGTGTGCTGGGATTATAGGCTGGTGGACACACATAGGCTCTGGGGATCCAAATTCCAATCTTCACACTTGTGTAAGAAGCACTTTTGCTTACACCCCCAACTTCGAATTTCTGCACTCTACACCAAACGCTACAACAGCACCTACATTCATGATGAAGGGGCTTTCTTAGTGACCGTCATGGAATTACAGGCAGTTTTCTTGGACTCGTCAAAGGAACTGGTGTCCTCAAAGAAAAGCCGGGTTCACCCAGAGAAGGAGGCAGACAGTATTTAGGCAGGAAGGTGAGAGTACAAGAGAGTGTGGTCATTGCCCAGTAGGCGCTCCAAGTGGGCATAATGACTTGTTATCCCAGAGGGAGGGGTGGGGGACTCCAGGAGTCCTGTTAGGACCCTCAGATTCAAACCTCAGAAATCCCACTTAAACTAAACTATGAGAAAGAAAACAGTCTATTTGAAGTCAGTGGGCTGCTGGCTTGAGTCCTGTTTGGATGCAGAATACAAATCCTGCTCCCAGGAGCTCTCTCATAGCCTCCCTATCTGACTGAGCTCCCTTCTCAGCAGCCTCTCTCTCCTCACTTAACAACAGACAACCATCCAGCAGCTCCTTATGGATGTGGTCCCCATCTTGCTTTATCTTGGTCCTATCGAAATATACATTCCAACCTGGACTAGCCACACTGGCCAATGTGGTCACATCTCCAAGGGGCAGAACCCACAAGAACCACATGATGTCATGTGAGGAAATGGTTCTTCAAATGAAACGGCTGTCAGGGAATGGTGGTTGGATGCTGGGCACACAGCATCTGGTATGCTCATCACCTAGAACAAGATGGGATCAATGGTAGTCATTTTTAGTAAGTCCAGCAGTTGGTCACTCAAGAAGACAGAATCATAGTGGGTCGGCACGTAGTCCTGGAGCATTGTATGGGGTCTTGCCCATACCGCCATCTAGTGTTGTATCATGGCATAGCAGAGAAGCTAAGTGTAAAGCACCTGGATGGTGGCTCCCCCCATTCAGCTACAGAAAGGGTGGCAGGCTGAGAGACAAGGCATCATTGCACAGTAGCTTGATAGAAGTAGTGACATTTGGGAACACAAAGCTAAGATGTGAAAGCAGCCATTGACAAGTATAACTGGCATCCTGAAAGAGGGAAGAAACTCAGTCTATGGCTCTGGAATAGCACTACCTGCTCTGAGCAGAAACTAGAGGGAGAGTAGGGATTAAATGCCACTTAGAACTGTCTGGTGGAGGAGGGAATGCCTAGTGTGTATGAAGTAGTGATTCGATGACTCTAACTTAGAGATGTAAGGTGAAGGCTCCTTACACTGAGTATGGGGCCCAGACAGAATACTTCTGGATTTTAATTATGTAATTTTATTATACCTCGGAGGAGAAAGAAATCAACAGCCAAGTGGTGCAGAGACAATGGTATCTTCCCCCTTAACTTCTCTTTTCCAAGGTTTTTTTTTTTTTTCCTGTATCCAGGCACTCCCATTCCACCTCCAGGCAGCCAAGTGCTCTCCCAATGCTGCCTACACCCTAAGATCTGCCCCCCCACACACACACAGTGTCTCTGCTACATAATTGGTCCCCTTCTCCCCAGCTCCAGCATTCAACACAGCTCACTACTGGCAAAAGTCCAGTTATCAACTCATCCTGGATCTCTGCTTAAAAAATGATGTTTTGCCAGGTAGTGGTGGCACATGCCTTTAATCCCAGCACTCAGGAAGCAGAGGCAGCTCTGTGAGTTTGAGGCCAGACTGGTCTACAGAGTGAGTTCCAGGACAACCAGGTCTACTTGGAGAAACCCTGTCTCAAAAACAAAATTAAATAAAAAAAGATGTTTCACTCTAAACACCTCAAGTTCCACATTTTAGTCACTTCCCGAGTATTCCTTTCTGTGTTTGCTCTTAGTTTTTTAATTATTACTATTATATGTATGCATGATGGGGGAGGGGCTGTGACAGTGTGTGCTTTTGGATCATAAGACAACTTTGTGAACTTGGTTCTCTTCTACTTGTGGGTACTGGGGTGAAACTCAGGTTTCCAAGCTTGCAATGCAAGTGCCTTTACCTGCTGAGTCATTACACTGGTCCCTTTAGCTGTGTTTTAGTTTTGTTTCTACCAGTAAGATCACTAGAACTGTAACAGGCTCCTAGATATTAACACAACCGACTCCATGATGGAAGCACCATTTGGGCTGTAAAACTCAGCATGTACCACCTGCCAAAAATGAAAACAAAGACCTAATCTATCAAGTCCATGGTTATGGGAAGGTCTCTAAATATACTAACCTTGCTTTTTGGTTTCTGTAATTCTGTTCCTGGCTAACTATTCTTGTTAACTGAAGTTAAACTCACCCCGAGAAAGGCTCAGGCTACACTGGGATCCCAAACACCCAGTGTAGTCACTGACTGAGCAGTCTTCTCTGATGAATACCCCACAGGAACCATGTGAATTTTATAGGATATACTTCTTTGACCAGGAAGGATGTAGATAGGGTCTCTTGTGCATCCTGTAAGCCCAAGTTGATTTTGACTCAATATGTAGCCCTGCATGACTTTGAACTCCTCATCCTCTTGTCTCTGCCTCCTGAGCTCTGGGATCACAGGCATGCACTACCATGTTAGCCTAATACGATATTCTGAAACCTCCACAAAGATTTAAAAATAGTTAAAATCCATGTGCCCAAGCTCTAGTTGTGAGCTCGTTCCATTGTTTGTTAAAGACACACAAAGATGGCCACATTAAACCCTGTGATGTCCAGGAGGGAACAGTTGTAAATAAACAGGTTCTGGATCCCTCAGAAGTAGCAATGAGATCATGCGGCAACCTCTAATGAATGTCACACTCTGCTGTGCAAACTACATTGTGTCAAACATCGCCCTTAGCTCTTTCTGGTGAGTATTCTAGTTTCATTTAAAAAAGAGAGAGAGAGAGAGAGAGAGAGAGAGAGAAGTAGTAGTAGTAGAAGTAAGAACTCTGGGCACCAGCAAGATGCTCACTCAGCAATTTTAATCCCTGGAGCCCATGTAAAAGTGGGAAAAGAGATTCAACTCCATAAAATTGTCCTCTGATCTCCAGGCACACAGCATGGCATGCCTACCCTTTGGCATATCTCTCTCTCTCTCTCTCTCTCTCTCTCTCTCTCTCTCTCTCTCTCTTTCTCTCTCTCTCTCTCTCTCTCACACACACACACAGAGAGAGAGAGAGAGAAGAGAGAGAGAGAGACAGAGAGAGAGAGAGAGAGAGAGAGAGAGAGAGAGACAGAGAGAGAGAGAGAGAGAGAGAGAGAGAGAGAGAGAGAGAGAGAGATTTTAAAATAAGGACCTTAGGTCTGGAAAAAACTCTGCTCATAAAATAAGATCCAAACCTCAAACCCAAACCAGCCTTCCTCCTTTTGCCTACAAGCAAACAAACAAATCACAACGTATTTTCAGTAGAGAACAAATGTATTTTCAGTAGAGAAAGAGACACCTTTCCTTTTGGGACACATACCCACTGGGGAAATGGGAGGGGCATATTTTCCTTATGACTGCATCTAGGACATAGAACTAAAGCCTCCTATCTTAGCCCTGGTGGATTGAACACCAAACAGTAGTGGCCAGGTCTTCTCTGTGCAGAATTAGCATCTGAGAGTAGAAATGAAAAGATTGGAGTGAATGTCATGGAAAGCTGTCCAGTGCACAAGTGGACTTTCTTCCTAGGGAGTGCATTTACTATCCCTGAAAACTGTGTCTGGTGTTGATTTGGTTACCTCCTCTCAGAGGCATCCCTTGCTGGTTCCCTTGCTGAACCAAGGTACAGACACACAAACTCCAGTGACCTCTAGTGGCACATCCCTAGTCTCAGTGGAAGACCTCACACTACAGAGGTAATGCTCAGTTAGTTATGAATTCCAGCTCCCACCAAAGCATCTCAAAAGATGTCCATGTCACCAAAATCTATATCCCTGAGCCTAGAAGCCTCTCTTCACCACACTCATATCTTCCAGACTTCCAGAAAAGCCTCCAAATGCCCTGCCTTGCTCTCCTAATGTGTTTCCAATTACATTAGTCAACTAATCAAACAGCCTCTCCCTCTTCCTAAATACAGAGGGAGGCCAGCAAAACCTCAGCAGCCCTGGAAATGCAGGAACAAATGTATATGGGCCACAAAGTCCTGCCCATACCAACAAAGCCTGGAAAACAGGGCACTCTTAGCCATTTCTGTTGTCTGAGGAAGAGACTACCTTGAGGCCTCCTTTTTTTGCTCAGATCTCTTCTCCACCTTGTACCACAGTGCAGCATCACACCTTGGGCATGCCACAACCTTCTGAAAGAGGAAGGCTGCAGTGCAGGGCTTGAGAGTGGACCAAAACAAAACACTGGTTTTGTTGTGAGAATCTAGGTACAGGTCAGGCCACAGGGTCAGAGGCAATAGAGAACCCTCTTGGTATCTTAGGAATTGTGTGCATCAGCTGGGTGGTGAAGAGTTCTCTGGGGCCACACAGTAGTCAGTACTCCTTCCATCTCCAGTTACCTTTCAAGACCCCTGGAGCCAGTCATACATATACATACATACTAATATATATTAGTGATTTCCCAAAGCACATAAACCTATGGTAAATTTTAATCTATGAGTTAGGCACAGTAAGAGGTTCTATAAGTTAAAAATAAAATAGAACATTATAACCATATACCAGACTAGAACTGGTAGCATTACTTCTCTTGGGCTTTGGAATTGTTATCGAATACAATAAAGATGACCACAATAATCGATGTGATGACCTCTAAGTGATTAATGGGAAGGGAGTGTTCACAGCATAGATACACGTGGACAAAAATGGTGATCTGTATCCTGGGTGACAGAGCAGGATGGTGCAAGATTTCTTTGAACTACTCAGAGTGGTGTGCAATTTCAAACTTGTGAATTGTTTTTGGAATTTACCATTTGATATTTCAGACAGTGGTTGACCACAGATAACTGAAACCACAGCAAGTGAAACCTCTGGTTGGGGTGGGGGCCCGGTGGGACAGCATTTGTGCTTGATTTATCCAATGCAGCCACTCGTTACCTAACTGGATGAATAATGTTATGTGTTCCATGGTTGTATATATTCTTTAATTTAAAAGTTTCGCTTCCATTTCAGGTTTTGTAGTGGAAGTAATCCCTCTCTCTGTCCACCATCTCACATGGCAACAGTGAGCTTTGTTAAAGACCAGAAATAAGGAAGCTAGTTTGCAATTAAACTTGGGCACTCAAGCCCGTAAACCTCCACCTGGATTCCAAAAGTTTCCCTGGATTCCAAAAGAGATTAGGAAATAAATTGGTCTTAAAAAGTGAATTCATTTGCAGTTTGGACATAGGAGGAGAGAAAAGCTGTTTTCTCTCTGCGTCTTTGGCAGACTTACAGTTTATAGAAAGCATGATACAAAGGCCAGGTGATACTGATGTCAGATCGCTGAGAGCAACAGAGTCTTTCTTGGCTCTGGTGGGCTTAACCCAGGGGACTAGGGTACCCCATGATCAGAGGACCAGAAGCACACTGAGATAATGGCTCTCAAGCTGATGAGAAATAAGGAACTTGGACCAAGAGCTGAACAAAGTAAAAGTTTATTGAGACAAAATGAGAAAGACTCCCGAGAGTAGATGGGATCCCAAGAGAGGGTCACCCACTGAGCTGTGACATCTAGAGGCTTTTTATTGGACTTACAGTAGAAACTGAACAAAGACTAGGGTAATTATATTGGTTCTTTTCTGGGTATATCACGGGCTAAGCCAATGTGGGCTCATACATTATTTGTCCTATTGGTCCAAACAGGGAGATGATCACACGCTATTTACCCAATCATAGGAATAGTCACGTGCTTCGGTCATCTCGGTTCATTCTTTTCCTCCCTTGGCTTATCTTACTGATCTTTAATTAAACTATGTTCTCTCTTTGTTCCTAGGTTACATGCCTAGCTTGTAGTTGGCCATGGGCCCTTGCCGGAACAGGGAGCTAACTCCTATCCAATATACAGACTTGGCTGTGAGGCTCTTTATAGGGGAAGGCTGCTAGGCCTCAGGTTGCCTTCACTGACTCCAGCCTCTACATAGAGGAACACAGTGTCTCTCTTTAGAATCTAGAACGTCTCCTCTGCGCCCCCTGCCTCCAGGATTAGAGCCCATTCTCCCTCAGCATGGAATCACAGTCACATAATCGCCTTCTTAGGCTTTGGGCAGAGGGAGATCTGACTGCTGCTGGTTCTGAAGATGGAGGAAGGGGCCACAGATGAGACAAGGAACGCAGAAGCTGTCATCTCTGTAACCTACCTAATGTTTCCACCAATGTATCTGAAAAGTACCTTGCTTTACAAAATTCGTTGTTCTGTTACTGTTTTTTACAGCTCATGTGGAACTGCTTCCACATGGAAGATGGAATTTGAAGGAACCTGAATCTGTGTTCCTGGGTCATGGTCACATGGGCCTCATATTTGGTGCCAGAATGAATTTTTATCCCCTTTGAGGTTGGAGCTTTGCTTTTGCATAACAACATCAAGCCCCTTGTATTAACATTCATCAAGCTAGAGTGCTCCCTGCTCTTATAGGCTTTGGTATGCCGTTTTTATAACCATAAAGATGTAACTGATCTGTTTGGTGGCAGGTGGGGTGCTAGCATTGGGAGCCTATCACGCTGCTAAAACATGTTAAACCCTCTACTTAACCTTCTCATAACATCCTTCCAGGTCTAATCATTACACTAGAAAACCCAGGCACAGAGCAGGCAGAAATGTAAAACCTCTTGCCCCAGTCGTTGACAGCAGTGCTGGGAGGCAACTGATTCACTGAGGAGGAAGCAGGACTTTAAACATTGTTTAGTAACACAACAAACAACAGCCTGGCAGGTCAGAAGGCCAGCCCCTTTTCCAGCAAGGAGGCAGGAAGCCAGCTGTACACACAGGGCACTTCCCAGGTGGGGTCAGCTTTGGGAGGCCCCCCTGGAGAATGAACAGATGCTCTCTGGGTATATGAGAAACTTACCATGTTAAACCTGGCCCAGAGGGACAGCCACACCTGTCCCAGATCTGTCTCCCCTGATTCCATGAGGTTAACTGAAAGCAGGCGTGTCACATTGCCCCAGTTTCTATGCTACTATGTGTGAAAGGCCTCAGTTTCCCTGTGTGAAGCCTCGGGAGACTTCGGTTGTTGTCTGTGCTAGACTGACTGAAAAGAACCCCAGTTAAGGTCACATCATGACCATTTATGACCTAAAGACCTTTTCATGGTGATGCAGACACCAGTGTTACTGGACTTAAGGTCATAATCTGTGCCACAAGAAGCCAGCTTCAGTTACCTGTCTTGGATAAGTAGATTAATAGGTCTAAATTAATTGTAAAAGCAGAAAGGAGATTTTAATCCAATACGGCTACCCTAGGAGAGAGACAAAGAGGCCTAGCAGTCTTCCAAGTCCGTCTTCAGGGTTCTGAGCTGAGGTGAGGGTTTAAGTGGAGGGTAGTTTAACAAGTTCCAGGAGATAAGTTTCCTCTACAGCTGGTCCAGGCTTTAATCTTGCCCTTCTTTCAGCATTAGAGTTCTGGAGGAACTACAGTTTCTTCCAGTCCATTGTTTCAACAGTCTGACAGTCAAACAGAAGCACACAGTGTCTCTTTAGAACATCTTCATCTCGGCCAGCGGGTATACCAGGAACATTTAGACAACCATGTGACTATGAGGCATCTTTTTTTCTTCAAAGAAGTCTTCCTTGACAACTCACATTAGATTGTTCTTCTCATGTCTTGATTGGTTAATGCCCCCCTTCCCAAGTCTATGTCCACCCAGAGGCTATGAATGTGATCTCATGGGAAACAGGGTCTTTACAAATTCAATCAAGACTAGACTAGACTAGAGCAGGAACTAAATCCCATATGTATGATTAGTGTTTTTATAAAAAGAAAACAGGTTGTAGAGAATTAGAGGAGTATATACCCATATACTCTCCTCCAAGGCTCAAAGACCATTGCTGAAGAGAGGGATGAAAGAGAGTGAGAGCCAGTAACTACAAGGAGACATCTGGATAAGCCAGGCAACTGCATAGTGATTGTGACCACATGTACAAGACCTGTGCAAACCCAAGCCAGAGCAAATCCCAGCATGAAGAGGGAAGATGGGCACAAAGTTTCATCCCTAGCTGAAAGAGCTATTGTTAGTTGCTAGAAGAAGGGTAATTTGCTTTAGGATTTTCTCTAAGAGTGTAGCACTTAATTGAAGGCCACTCAATCAAAAATATTTGGGAGGCAGGCAGTGGTGGCACAGGCATTTAATCCCAGCACTCAGGAGGCAGAGGCAAGCCTGTGAGTTTGAGGCCAGTCTGATTTACAAAGCAAGTTCCAGGACAGGCCCCAAAGCTACTGAGAGACCCTGTCTTGAAAAACAAAACAACAAAAGAATATTTGAGTAGCACAAACTGACCTTGACAAAACTAGGTGGGAAAGTAAAGGGTGAAGCTGGGAAGAGTTGGGTGATGGAAGGTAAATATAGTTAAAACACACTGGTATTTCAAGGCATTCACGTGTGTGTGTGTGTGTGTGTGTGTGTGTGTGTGTACATATATATATATATATATATATTATATATATATATATATATAGTCAAACAAAAGATAGAAGGAACCTGATTGTTCTCTGACTTCCATAAGTGCACACATGTGCACACACACACACACACACACACACACACACACACACTCACACTCACACACACACACACACATCCCTATTCATGTGCATGTACCCACACATACAAACATGCACATAAATATACATGCACACATAAACATAATTTTCAAATGGAGAAATTTGTACAAAGCTAACAACAAATGGTGGTGGAGACTGAAGAGACACATCTACACCCCCCCCAGGAAAGACCAAGGGTACTGGGGGTTAGAAGAGAGGACAGAAGGATCCTCTCCTAGGATCTTCAGCTAATGCACCGCCACACTGGCACCTTGGTTTCTGTTGCTTGACGCTCCCTACTTCAGGGTAACTTGTGGTGGCATCTCTAAGAAATTAGTCCTTTATACAGTGTCACCTTTTCCTCTATGTTTTTCATCTTTCCAAATAACTGTTACATACTTATTACCAGAAAATAATGTGTGGTAGAATGATGTAAACTAGTCTAGAATATTAATAGAGGTTCCCTTAAAAGATACTTCCTAACCACTTATCTCTCTGAGTTCAAGGTCACACTGATCTGCAGAATGAACCCCAGGACAGCCAAGGCTACACCAAGAAACCCTGTCTTAAAAACCAATTACACTACATAATCCCAACCACTTCCTCAAATAATAAGATTTTTGTTGTTGCTGTTGTTGGTTTTGTTTTGTTTTTTGTTTTTTGTTTTGTTTTGTTTTTCCCAGACAGGGTTTCTCTGTGTAGCTTTGGAGCCTATCCTGGCACTCCTCTGGAGACCAGGCTGGCCTCAAACTCACAGAGATCCGCCTGCCTCTGCCTCCAGAGTGCTGGGATTAAAGGTGTGCGCCACCACCACCCGGCTTTTTGTTGTTTTGTTGTTGTTGTTTATTCGAGACAAGGTTTCTCTGTGGCTTTGGAGGTTGTCCTGGAACTAGTTCTTGTATACCAAATAGTAAGAATTTTAAAAGTCAGAATATTTTGAGGTACCCTGGTCCTTAAGTCAGAGCATCTTAGTGGCCACTTAGATCTGTGCCTAGATACAGCTGGTCTTAGATACACATCATTGGATTTTCTAATTGTAAATTATCCAAATTGGTGATTTTTAAATTTTTCATTAGCAACAGACTGTTAACAAACAACACAAAATTAGGAATCGAAACACTCATTTTGGAATCCATGAGTTCCCCTTGGGATCTTACACAATCACTCCAATCTCCCCAATTTCTAGGTTCCTTTATTGTTAAAGGAAGTAATAAAGAATGAGGTGGTTTCTTCTTTGGCTCTAATCTAATGTGGTTTTATGACTCTGTTACAGAGGAATAGTTCAAAGTTGGTACACTCTGCTTCCCATCCATGATTTACACTCATGGATTCAATCAACATTGGACTGAAAATATTTCTTATATATTGTATCAGTAGTAAACATGTACAGATTTTTTCCTTGTCCTTATTCTCTGACAATAAAATATAGCAACTGCATGCATAGACCTTATATCATATTAGGTCTTAAAAGCAATATAGAGATGAGTTATTCAACATATATGGATTTTGATAACCAAGGAAGTCCTGTAATTAATACTCCACAGATCCTGAGGGACAAAAGCCTTGGTCACTGCTATGAACAGCAGCTCTGTCTACCACTGGCAACAAAAAATGCAATTCAAGGATGGAGACAGGGAAAGCCCAAGTAGTCCTGTTCAGAGCCTCGGGCTTCTCCTCGAATGCTGCTGGCTCCTTGATATCCTCCACAGAAAAGAATTTCACAGTAAGTCAGAGTGGAGCAAAGTCAGAGAGTTTGTTGATTAAGTAGAAAAACAAGACTCAGTTGAAGAGACTCAAGGGCAGGCATCAGCCAGGTAAAGATAGAAATCAGAACCAGGAGATGAGGGGACCTTTCCTCATGTCTCCTCTATTTCCTATAAGCTATGTTAATTTCCTCTTATGGGACTTGAATGCCTTAAAGTTCAGGGCTGACCATGGCTGAAGATCAACGTTCTGAAGCCTGAGTGTGGGGCTGGGACACTAACCCTGACTATCCAGGAACTGAAAGTCTCCACCTACTTGATGGAAGGGAGGTGGAGAATGAGAAGGCCAGCTCTTGGACACTGGAGGGTCATCACTCCATGGGATTCTGGAAGAAATGATACAGTTTTCTGATACACTGGACTGTATAATCAATAAAGTATGGTGACAATTGTTATGCCTAGACTCAAAATCAACACCCAATATGAAAGGACCTTTTCCTACATGAGGAGCTTGAGAAACATGAATGCTAGTCATGACTCATGACTCATTGAACCACAAGACAGATGGGGCTGGAGAGATGGCTGAGCAGTTAAGAGTACTTGCTGCTGTTACAGAAGACCCTCCCCAGTACACAGAGTAGCTCACAGCTGTCTGAAACTGCAGTTCCGAGGGATCCAACACCCTCTCCTGACCTCTGTGGGCACCAGGCACACACATGGTGCACCGACATACATGCATACAAAACACTCATACACATTAAATAAAAAATCTGCAAAATGTATTTCATTTTATTATTTTGTGTATATGAGGCCAGAAGAGGGCACTGGATTCCCTGGAACTGGAGTTACAAATGTTTGTGAGCAGCCACGCTGGTGCTGGGGAGCAAACCCAGGTCCTCTGGAAGAGCAACCATGGTCTTAACCAACAAGTCATCACTCCAGCACCAAAATGAAATATTTAAAAGATAAAAAAAACAGCTCAAGACAGAGTCTGTCATATTTCCAGTTTAACTTACCAGTCAAGTGTGTAACAGTGTTCATCAACCAGATTGTGGAAATTTCATATACATACATATGTGTGTTGTGTGTATCTTTGGTCTGTTTGTGTTTTGATTGACCGGTTAATTGAGGTTAACTGAGGTCTCATGTGACAGGCTGGCTTTCAACTTGCTATGTAGCCAAGAGGCTGACCTTGATCCCCAATCCTCCTGCTTCACAATGCCAGAGAAAGCTTCTTTAATAGAGACTATTTTTCTGAGTACAGTCTGGGTCAACCTCAATTAAACAACTCCTCCACAGCTCCTCTTATTTGGCCAGATAATCACAGATACAGAGAGGGTATTTCCAGATTTGGGATGATTACAGAAAGATCACCTGTGATAGGACAGTTAGTTAGCTGACTCCCTTTCCAGAGGAACAAAGAAATCATTCCTTTGAAGAATACGGAAAATTCACCTGACATTTCAAATGGATCTCTGATGATGGTTGTAACCCAACCATATGACTAAAAGAAGTTGATTCTCTGATACTGAATAGATTTGGAGAGCTGAAACTAGATGGGCTTCTCTTAGTGGTTCCATGGTTTTGTGGTAGTAACCTCTGCCCATTGACAGATACTTCCAGAATGGATTGGTCAATGGACTTTAGTACATTCTTGGATGCAAGGACACTGGATAGAAACTGTAAGTCCTCCTGCAACTCTCCCTGCTGTATAACACAGACAGAAATCTGATTTCCATTGGCATAATCAACTAATTTCCAATTACATTCCTCAAATAGGATTAGTACATATACTGTGCCATCTGAGACTAGTAAGTACATACAAAAAGCCCTTAATGATCTACCTCAAGGATCTCACTGCTAAATTCAAAAGTTAACTTTCTGTTTGTTTGTTTTCTTTTTTATTCTCCATTTTGAGACAGGGTCTCTCTACATAGCCCTGGCTGTCCTGGAACTCACTATGTAGACCAGGTTGGCCTCAAACTCACAGAGATCCGCCTGCTTCTGCTTTCCAAATTGGGGTCAAATTGTGCATCACCACTTAAATGATGCTGACGACCACCCTACAAATTTATTTTGACTGAGCACAAGTGGGAACCTGTGCCATCTTTAATGTGGAATGCTGTGTATATTATACCACACGAGACTTACATACTGAAATTAAAGCAATGACACAGTGTTTTGAGTTTCAGTGACTGGTTAGCCTGATGGCTCTCAGATACAATGTAGTGAAAAAACGGCCCTCTTCTTTTAGCATTGCCCTTAAGACTAGCCATGACAATCTGCTCTATGGTCTACACAGTCCGATGTCACAGATAATAACATCTTTCCAGATTCCCAAAGAGTGATCCTCAAGTCTCTATGCTAACCTTCTCATGTTCCCCTTAGATCATACATGGGAAAACTTTCAAATCCAGAAAGTTCACTGTGCAAGTATAGGATCTGAACCAGATTCTCAGAACCTACATAAAAAAAGCTAGGTGTGGTGGTGGTGTGCAGTTGTAGCTCTAGAGAAGGGGAGGCAAAGTCAGGTAGATCCCTGGGCCTCAGTGGCCAGCCAGGGTAGCCAAATTAGTGAGCTCCACATACAATGAGTGACCTTGTCTCAAAATAAATAATAAATGAATGAACAAGCCAGACTAGATGGCATCCTGAGAAACAATAGCGTGCGCGCGCGTGCGCGCACACACACACACACACACACACACACACACACACACACACACACACACACACACGCTTACAATCCCTAGAAAGGCAGAAGCTACGCCATATACAGAACGCATATGCTTCAGGCATGTCAACTCAAGATTAAGAGATCAAAGTTTCAGAGCAGGGAATTGAAGCAGGATAGCTAGTTAGTAAATACAAGCAGACATGAAGCAGGGAAGGGTCCCCTCAATCCCCTGCTTCTCATTGTGTCTCTCCTGGATGAAGCCCCAGGAATCTCTTTGTAACTAACCAGCCACCTGCAAAAGAACTGCCCTCCCCTTTTGGAGAATCACCACAGACAAGACTGTTAAAATGGCAGTTCAACGTTTTTGTGACCTATGTACAAATAAGGGTCCTTTGGATCCTGGTTTCTATCTGTATTAGCATCCCCTTCTCTACCTGCAAGCCCGTATCACATACCTTTAAAAAGTCCCTTCTTCAAGGATAGAATTCTGAGGGTAACAAAAATAAATATACCAGCATATACTCTGTCAAATATCTAAACTTTGTTGTATGTGGGATAGCTTTAAGCCCAAGGTCACATATGCAGCTACTTCTGGTATACTGAGGAGTGCTCCTGTCCTGATGCTGGCACTGGAGTCTCTTCAACTGAGTCTTCTAAATCTGCTGACTTTGCTTCACTCTCACTCACTCTGAAATTCTTTTCTGTGGTGGAAACCAAGGAGCCAGCAGAATCTGAGTAGAAGCCACGAGGCTCTAAGCAGGACTGCTCAGGTTGTTCTGCCTGCAGTTTAACTGAATTTCAAGTCCAGTTGTGTAACATTACCAGAAAAAGGGCAGGTGACCCAAGCTGGTGCTAGACCAAGGATTCTTTTTTGAAGATGGAGAACTACTGGTTCTGTGTCAGCATGTTTTATTTGATAAATAGACTGTTATAAAGCTCTAAACAGAAAGGTATCTTCCTGTGTCTAACAGGATGGTTCCATCTATGTTCTATGCCCTTATTCCTAGGTCTCCACACAGCTCTGCAGCTTCAAAAGCAGTGAACTGAGATATGGAGAGGCCTTGAGCTAAGAACACATCATGGAGTCAGTATGCAAGTTCTACCTCATTTCTCCTCATAACTAGGGCACAGGATAAGTCATTGGCTTGGGAAAGAAAAAAAATTAACGACAAAGCACCTTCCAATTTGTGAAGCAAGACGTTACTGGCAGAATGGGAAAATATGCAGAACTGGAAGGTTGAGATGGCCCAGTGACTAAAAGTGCTTGTCATGTAAGCCTTGGGGACCTGAGTTCAATTCCTGTATCTTAGAGTGGAAGGAGAGACTCTTCTCCAGAAAGTTATCCTGGACATGTCCACACGCGAACTGCAGCACACGTGCCCCCTCATCGTGCACACAATAACAAATGAATGAATGAGTGAATGAATGAATGAATGAATGAATGATAGTATCCTAGTTTGAGCCACAAAGCATAGGCCTTGCTAGGCTGTGTTGTTTCCTGGAATCCTCTGTAACATGAAGAAAAGATAAACCGCGATCTCACCCTCACTTTGCGTCTTGGAGACTGCCAGGCCAGCCCGAGGTGGCCAGGAGCCACTTGAACCTCCTTCACTTAACCCCAAGAGAGCCCAGCGGGAGTGCAGGCTAGCGCTGGCTCGGTGCCAATCATCCGGCCGGCCCCGCCCCACGCAGGCCCGTTTCCTACCTTCCCCAGCGCGCGCGGTCTCGCTTCCTACGTGCGCGCGCCGGCGCGAGCTGTGACGTGACGCTGGCGGGTGCGCGCCGCGTGCCTCCCGGAAAGGAGCGGAATCTCAGGGAAGCTGGTGGCCGGGATGCGGTGCCCTCGTGGCCGCCCGCCCCCCCGGAGCCGCGGGCCTCCCAGCAGGTGAGGCCGGAGTCCCGAGGAGCTAGGGCAACGGGAGGCCGCGACCCTGTCCAGCCGTCCCCGCTGCTACATCCGGGCGCCGCGCCGCAGCCCCGTGACCCCGGTGACAGGTGCTTGTCCCCGGACACCGTGCCGGGTCTCCGGAGCTCCCTGACCCCCTGGCGATTGTGGGCTGAGGGAAAAGGGCTGTGGCTCCCGGGGCCGAATGACCCCTGCCCGCCGCCCGAAATCTGACACTGACGCATGGCAGTAGCATCATCGTGTATTTGCTCTGAGCTTTGGGGAAGTTTCCTGTTAGGTTTTTCCCGTGGAAAAATGGAGCTGATAGGGAGATAGAGTGGTGGTGCGCGGTTGTGTTTCTCAACTTGAGTCATACGTGGATTCCTTTGAAAGGGACACGTCTCCCCTTCTCAGGAATATAACCCCAGAACCTGCAGGACGCCGCAGACCCCGGCTAGGTAAACACAGGTGCGGAGACCATATGCCACTAGAAAACAAGAGATGCTTTATAAGTCAAGACCTGCGTGCTACACAGTAGACTAAAGGTCAATAACAATCCTAAATTAGAGGTCAGTAACAATCCCAAATTAATCACCCAGTTAACGTGAGGTTGCAGTCTTTAATGTATTCAACTTCTGTGAGAGAATATTACCTAAATTTTCATCCTTAGAGGGACCTGTATTATATCGTATTTTCGTCTGTATTGTGTTATGTTGGAGTTGTCTTTGTATCTGGTTTGCTAATTGTTTGACATAGATGCAGAACTGTGCTCATTTATACGAGTAGTTTGTTTTGTTTGCTTATCTTAGTGTTGATTTACCACCTGTTTTGAAATTTATATGTGTATGAGTGGATGGTGTGTGTGTGTGTGTGTGTGTGTGTGTGTGTGTGTGTGTGTGTGTGTGTGTTTTCGAGTATGTACATTTCTCACTCCGCGTCTAGAGTTGAGAGAGCAACTTTATAGGAAATGAACTCAAATAGTTAGGCTTGGACAGTGAATTACCAGCTGAGCTATCTTGCCAGCCTAGCCTACCATCTGTTTTTATTGCTCATTGAATCCATAGCTTACTTTCTTTTATACATACCAGGAAATGTGTGATCTGAGACTTTGAAAAGAGACAAACATGGGGATTGATCTAAAGATCTGTCTTCTCTATGTATTTGTTCAACATGTTTATATAAATTAGGCTACACATGAGTCGTGAGATTTGGAGTGGGGAAGACATTAGGAAGTATAACAAACTAAATCTAGATTTAAAAAAAATAGTGCCCAGTGACCTTGAAAGACCTGTAATAGTGCAAGCAGGATGTGAGGAGGGAGTAGCATTATTAAAACCTAGAGGCCAATATTAGAAGAGCTTGTGTGGAACAGGCCTGCCTTGCCAGAGCAAAGAGATACTGGGTGAGGCAAGAGCAGGTTGTTGATATTGCATCGGAACAGTTGATGGATTGAGGATTTCAAGTGCTTCACAGAGAAGCTGATATTGATCTGCAGGCTTTCAGGTTTTTCTCTGGGCACACTTTGAAGGGAGTGTTTCACAGAGAGTTTTGACAGTGAAGGCAGAGCGGCTTACCACAAGTTCTGTCTTGAAGTAATGTTTGCTGTGGTCACCCTAGATGTGTGGGATGCCCCATGAAGAACTGACAGGATCCTGCAGCTAGACAGGTGGCAAAGTTGGTGAGGTGTTTGCTGTGAAGTATGAGGACCCAAGTACAGATCCCAGCCAGCACTGGGGGAGGATGGGGAGCAGGAGATGCTTGGAGCTCATTGGGCTCCAGCTGATGGGCTCCAGATTCAGTGAGAGACCTTGTTTCAGAAATAAGTGGAGAGTGATTGAGAAAGATTGCCTGATGTTGACCTGGCCTACACACACACACACACACACACACACACACACACACACACTTGTATGTATATGAACATACACGGAAGAATTGACAGGAGTCATGAATGATGGAATGTTGATACAGAAATGAGACTCAAAGCTGAGGACCAAGTAACCATGTTAGCAGTGATACCACTTTTACTCCTGGAGAATTCAGAAGCTGACATATTTCACCCATACTTGGCTTAACTGACTTTAAGGTTTCAGGGCTTTGATAAACTGGATATATGGACCTGGGACTGGAGGAAAATCATTCTGGGGGAGACTGCAGAGCTGGTGCAGGGCAAGTGTGGTCTAAAGAAGGCTGTTCAAAGTGATGACCAGAATAGTACATGAGTCGTAGGGGTAGGAAAAGACTGACCAGGTCTTGCTACATAAAATAACCATTTGATATGAGTGTAGGGAGCATGCGTGCAGCTCTGTACATCTTCAACTTGTTTTGCTGTGCCTCTCACCAACAGCTGAGTCACTGCTTGCAGCAGCCTTCACCTGGAATCGCACTGGCAGTCAGTCATTTCTTACAGGCTCTTCCACTGTTTTCAACTGTTCAAGGCTCTCCTTTAGCCCTGTGATATTTAAATGATTCTGTTTTGAAGCACTCTGTGCCATCTCAAGTTTTCTGGCCCAGAAGTTGGACTCTTCTAGACCCTCACCTGTATTTGATTGGTTATATTCAAGTGCATTGTGATTATTGTCAGTTGTTAACTTGGTTAGATTGAGAAATTAATAAGGCATGCCACTTTCAGACATGTCTGAGGGAAACATGCAGGGTTGACAGAATGGGTTAGCACACCCTGAATATGAGGTACTACCCAGTAGGCTAGGAACAGAAATGGGGTCAAGAGAGGAAAGGAGAAAGCCAGTTAGGGCTAGCTCAGCAGAATTCTCTTTCTGCTTCCTGGCTGCCATGGTGTGCGCTGCTCTGGTATGACTCTGAAACTATGAGCTAAAAAAAAAAAAAAAAAAAAAAAAAGAGTCCTTTCACTGTAAAAGGCTTTCTCCCCAATGCTTATCACAAAGACAGAGTCCAACTAACCCGAGTCCCATAACACTTGCTTACTGTGTCTGTTTTCTCCTAATAAGCTTTGAGGCTGATGTGTATCTTTTTTTTTTTTTCCATAATGGGAGAGATGGGGCTGAAGAGATAGCTCAGCAGTTAAGAGTGCTTAGCTGCTCTTCCAGAGGACACAGGTTCAATTCCCAGCACCCATGTGGCAGCTCACATCTGTCTATAACTCCAGTTCCAGGGGATCTGACACCCTCCCTCAACATAATGGAGAGACTTACCAAGAAATTGTCCCATGGACCAGATGGGCTTTGTCTTAGCTACTGTTCTGTTGTTGTGAAGAGACACCGTGACCAAAGAAAGCAATTCTTATAAAACATTTAATTGAAGACATGGTTACAGTTTCAGAGGTTCAGTTCATTAACATCATGGCAGCACTTGTGGCACTGGAGCTGTAGCTGAGAGTTATATCCTGATCTAAAAGCAGAGAAAGAGAGTCTGGGCCTGACTTGGGCTTTAGAAACCTCAAAGCCACCCTCAGTGATACACTACTCCAACAAGACCACACCTACTAATCCTTCTCCAATAATTCCATTCCCTAGTGACTGAGCATTCAAATATATGAAGCTCATAGGAGCCATTCTTTTTGTTGTTGTTGTTGTTCATTTTTTATTTATTTTTTACACCCCAATCCCAGGTCCCCCTCCCTCTTTCCTTCCAGTCCCTCCACTTCCGCCCTACATCTGCTCTTACTTAGGGTAAGGCCTCCCCTAGAAAGTCTACTGAGTCTGTCCCATCATCTTGTTGAGGCAGAACCAAGGCACCTTTCCCCCAGCACCCCTGTGTCTAGGCTGGGAACGTATCTCTCCATATAGAATGGGCCATGGGAGCCATTCTTATTCAAACTATTGCAGGCTTTATTCCCTTAGTGATGCTCTGCTAGGGAGGACCCTGAGCTAAAATCACAAAGGTTCTTGCTCTCTCTGGTAATAGGTCTGGTGCAATTTAGAACTTGTTTGAAACATGAAAGCATTTTTAGGTGTTTGCCTGCCTGAGCTCTGGTGCCAAGATTCCTAGGTGCAGAAGCAGCAATTGGAATTTACATTTTAAGATCAGGTTATAGGGTTGTGACTTCTTGGCAACAGTCAACCTTAGGTGTGCCCTGAGTGAAAGTAATAAGTAATTTATGGACTGTCCTTTTAGTCAAAATCCTCTCATTCCTTAAAAGGAAAGTCCTGGGGATGAAGAAATTCAGTCATTCAGTGATTAGGAGTGCTTGCTGCGCTTCCAGAGAATTTGTAGTTCCCAGCACCCACATCAGGTGGCTCATAACCACTCCAGCTTCAAGGGATTTGATGCCCTCTTCTAATTGCCACAGGCATGCACACACATACACATAAAGAAAAATAAAATAAATCTTTTTTAAAATAAAAAAGTCCTAAGACAAATACCAGATGTCATAAAGTTTGCTAAGTATGCCGAGATCCTTGGTAAGGTGCATCTTAAAAATGTATTCTTTCTTCACCCCACCCAAATTCTTCCCCACCTCCACCTCCTATTGGCACCAGCCTCCTGGACTCCGAGCTCTCATAGCCAAGAGTCCATAGAATTTAACATTGATGTTAGTTGCCTTCTTCATCATTTCTTGGGTATTAGTGTTGTTTGGAATTTGGTCTGTTATGCTTATGGTTATGTTTATAGTGCTGAGCCATTAATGTCTTTTCTTCTCCCATGACTAGTTTATGTTTAATAGAAGCTTTAGTCATTTTCTTTTCTTTGGTTCTTAGCTCAATTGTAGCACACTGTCATTGATTCTTTTTGTGCTTGAATTGCAGTTCCTATGTCTTGAGGTTTGTTTTATTTATTTTCTTTTGTATCGATGAATTTTTCCCTGCATCTATGACTGCACTACATGCATACCTGATGCCCACAGAGGTCAGAAGAAGCCAAAAGCATTGGATTCTCTTGAGCTGGAGTTGCAGATGGTTGTGAGCTACCATGTGGGTCCTGGTACTAGAACCCAGGTCCTCTGCAAGGGGAACAAGTGCTCTCAGCTGCTGACCATCTCTCTAGCCCTTCTCTTGATTTTTTAAAGTAATCTTTCTTCATATTTCCAAACGAGGGAAGGCATCAGTCACAGATAGCTTGTCAAAACTAATTCTATAGTTTTTTCTGTTGATGAAGTTTATATGTGCACCTTAAAAACATAGGCAAGCCTAGGGAAAAAAGTACAGATGGTCATGTATCTGATTGCCACTCAGAAATAAACAGCACTGTTAACATTTTGTTTCTCATGTGCTTTCTCTGTGTGGTAAGATGTTCTCATTTATATATGATGGTATATGGTGGTGCTCTTGCCATGTCAAGTAGTAGTCATATCTTGTTCTATTGTGTAAATGTGCTCTCACCCATCATAAGTCACATTAGCTTTCCTCCTGCTTTTATAATGCTGGGAAGGAACCCAGGCTCTTGCATATGGAAGGCATATACTCATCCACTGAGTGACATCTTCAGCTCTGCAGTGGACATTGTTTCAGTCAAATTTACCTTATTTCCCAAAGGTAAGCTTCTGGACATATAAACATGTGTATGTCACACAAATGCCCCTAGGTTATTACCTACTCAGATTCTAGCCAACTATACTTTATGACCCCAAGTCCTTACTCCTAAAACTTCTGTAAGTCTGATAGTTGTCAGGTCTTGTTTTCCTTCTGTCTGTCTGCATACCCCTGAAGTTGCATCATTTCTCATGTTAACTTCAGTTATCCTTGCCTATTTTTGTGTTAGTGCATTTCTTTTATTGCTTCATGTGAATGTTTTGTAAGTAAAGAATGGTTACCTTTTAATATAAAAACATTTACTTTTATTGCTTTTAATTATGTGTAGGTGTATATGTTTGCATGTGGATATGTGTGCATGAATGTGGGTGCCTTTGGAGACTCCGGCCTTCAGACACTGGGCATCAGACCCCTGGAGCTGGAATTAGAGATACTTACTTCCATGTGGGTGTTTGGGATTGAATCGGGGTCCTCTGGAAGATTAACCAGTGCTCTTAATAACTGAGCCATCGCTCCAGCCTTAAAAATGTTACCTTTTGTCTCAAGTGGTACAAGTTATCTTTCCAAACTATTTGTGTTTGAAAAGGGTTTGTTGTTTTACATATGGAACGTTTAGAATTATATTTTCTCTTTTGTGGTTTGAGACATTGCTATCATTTGGAGAAAGGCCTTAATTCTTTTAAGATTATGTCAATATTTGCTTATATTATCACCTTCCCCTTTTAATGGTTATTTTAAATATTTAAATCTTTAGGGCATTGGATTTCTCACCACATTAAAATAGTTTAAAAGAGTCAGCTAAGGGTCCCATGTGGCATGCATTCTAGAGAAGGAATCAGGCACAAGAGAAATGAAGACAACACATGCACAGAGTGTTAGAGGACAGGGACAGCAGTGTGATTCACACACTTGAATCCCAGCCCCATGTCTCTGCCGCATTTGTAAAACATCACTGTAGCATTCTCTACCTGAGGGGGTGTTGGGAGACTGAATAACCGTGAACATTTGGAGCACAGCCTGAGCACAGTGAGCACTCTTGTGGGTATTTAGCAAAGAAGTAAATGCTATGTATGCCAGGTGTGGTGGCACATATTGTTAATACCAGCACTTAGGATCTACAAAAGTAAGTTTCAGGACAATCAGGGCTGTGTGGAGAGACCCCATCTCAAAAAACAAACAAAAACACCAAAAAAGTAAACGTTAAAGGAGAAAAATCAAGGATGACAGCTGGGTGGAAAGTAATGTATTTACTGATCCCTGAGAAGGTGACATTGAGTAAAGACCTGAGGGAGGTCAGGTGTTATGCTGTAAGGATTGCTCCAAGCAGAGGGTAGGGAGGCCACAGGCCCGAGTGAGTGACTGCTAGAAGTTGGTGGGGGCTGCCAGTGCAACTGGAATGCTGGAAAAATGAGAGGAGAGCAAATGATGACATCAGAGCAGAGAAGAGAAAAGATGATAACATCAGAGCAGAAAGGAGAGCAGATGATGACATCAGAGCAGAAAGGAGAGCAGATGATGATGGCAGAGCAGAGAAGAGAGCAGCTGATGACATCAGAGCAGCTGATGACATCAGAGCTGAGCGGAGAGCAGATGATGATGGCAGAGAAGAGGAGCAGATAATGAGGTCAGAGTACAGCATCTGGCCAGAGCCTGCAGGGCTGGAGTCACAGGAAAGCCTTCAGCATTTGTTTGAAGAGCTTGGGGCCACTGAAAGATTTTGAGTCTTGAGCTGTTATGGTCTGAGTGTATCAGCCTCAGGCAAATGGTGTCATGGTGTCTGGAAGTGGTGTCAGGAAGCACTGGAGAGTCCCAGTAGAAACTTGAGGGAGAAGACATTACAGATAAGAGCAGAGAGCCTAGCCTAGTACCATGATAAGTGAAAGGGACAGGTTTTAGGTAAGCAGGAGTTCAGGAAGGATTCTAGGAAGTTGGATGGGGACTATGGTGATACTGGAAATGAGAGGAGTCTGGAATGAGAACCAGGGCAGAGAGAGGTGTGGCTGATATTACAAAGAATGAGGAGTGCTGTTTAGAAGTGTGGATCATTGTGGTCTGTGCAGCATCTAGAACTCAGAAGAGCAGTTGGATGGAGGAAACAAGGTATCTGATGAGTGTTCTGGTTATGAGGCTGAGCCAGAGGCATTAGATTAAGAGGGAGAGGAATCAGAGTAGGAATGATCAACTTAGGAGACAATGGAGTCTGGGCAGAACTTTGGGGGACTCAAGAGCAGACAGCTTTGGTACAGAGCCAAGGATCCCCAACAGAATCCTAGAGCTGAGAAGCTTCCACTAGACTGTGGAAGGCCTCAGAAACTCCAGGAGGTAAAGACAAGGAGAACTTTGAAACCATCTTCAGGCTCCAGCAGCTTGGAACGACCCCCTGGCTTTGTGACATGAGGGCTGAGGCCTGGAGGAAGAGTGAGATGGTGACAGGAATGGAGCATTGTCAGGGACAGGACACCTAGGACACTTTGTACATTAAAGCAAAGTCTATCAAAGTATTCTATCAAATGAATGCATGCTTCCAATTGAGTTAGTTGAGTTAATCTGTTTATTCCCCACCTCTCCAAATCTTCCTTAACATCTCAGTGCTATAATTATTTCATGCCCTGAAATTTTGAGATTACAGGGATGTTTGGAATAAAAGCTTGCTCCAGGCTCTTAACATCTCTTGATTGAGGCCTATATCTCTAGCAGCATGAAATTGATGTACAAGCATGCTGCTGTAACCCAGTAGTCCACATAGGAATCGCAGTCAGATGATGTATGGCTGAGTTTAAACATGTACTTGGTAGCACTGTAGACATTTTATTTGATTGCACTGTTCTTGATTTTTCTCACTCTGAAACAGGGGGGCTCTGACTCCATGAAGACCCCAGAACTGATTTTGTCCAAGAGCTAATTCCCACAACATTGCCTGGTCCTCGGCCTTCCAGTATGGGGAGGTGAGTGATGGGCTTTGTCGCTAGCCTTAAACCCTGAGATTTTGATGTGAAGAAATAGATCTTAAGAGAGAACAAAATCTGAATCATACGTGAGAAGTGTTTGAAGTTGTGTTATACTAATCTAAAACCATTGCTGTTACAGAGCTTGGTGGGGTACTTGTCAGAGAAAGAACGTAGCCAGATGAGCTCTGTGGAGGTTAGCGTAAATTGCAGTCTAGACCTGCACATTGGCATCTTGGAATCTATTAGCACAGGATAGCTGTCTAAAGCCTCTGAGGTACAGAAGAGGGAGACACATGCAACAGGGTGTCCTCAGAACTCCTGTAAAGGGAAGCTGAGTTTCCAGTGGATTGGCAGTGTATCGCCTTCAGTTGAGGGGCTTTAGCCCATGAAGTACTCTTTAAAAAGTACAAAGATATGTTCCGCCAATAGACTTGAGGTAATGGCCATGCCTTAGGGTGTGGCTTCAGTGTGGATGTGACCCTTTATAGGGAAGAGGAGGGGCTGGCTTATGCTTTCTGGTGTTGAGGTCAGAGCATCCTGAAGGGCAGAGGCTGCGTCTCCAGGAGCAGAAGACTGAGGTGGTTATTTACCATCATTGTGTGAGTGCTCCCCAAATAAATACCTGTTAATTCTTTAAAAAAAAAAAAAAGGTACAAAGATAGAAACTGGGCAGTGGTGGCGCATGCCTATAATCCTAGCAATTGGGAGACAGATGTGAATTTGAGGCCAGCCTGGTCTACAAAGCTACACAGAGAAACTCTGTCTCAAAAAAAAAACAAAAACAAAAAAGCAAAAAACAAACAAACAAAACCCCCAAAGATAGAAAGTATGAAACATGAAATTTACCCTAAAGGCAATGCCTGCTGATGGCTCTCCAGTTGCCTCTTTTTCATGACATAAATTGAAACCCTTCCTTGTTTATAAAAGATGTCTCAGAGGACTCTTTCTAAAATCAGAGTTCCCTTATTGTCTTTGTTATGGTGATACTGTTGAAAGATAATGTCTCTCCCATTACTGGATCATTGGGGAGAAATTTACTTCTGAATTGGCTTGTTAAGAAAATCTTGCTTCTCCTAAGCCATTGACACAATGTTTTGTCCATTAGACTGCTGGCACTTATGGGGTAGCTTACAGCGTGCCATTGCTGTATCCTTAGTTTCCCCTTGGTGTCCTCATCCTTAAGCTGGATTTCATTATAGATTTATGTGTTTATCTGGCTAAACTTATGAACTGGGATTTCTTTTTTGGAAAAAGATAGGATATTTTTGTAATACTTCCAAGAAAAGGGGGATGTAGCAGAATACCATACCTAGCAGGGTGTCATTCTCATTATGTCATTTTATATTAATGTGCTCTATAACCAGGCAGCAACCTGGAGCATGGTAAGTACAGGTGCCAGCAGACAGGGAGCAGGGGGAGCTTGTGCTAAACACCTGTTCAGGTGAGGCCAGGTCTCATCCAGTCTTGAGGCTGTAAAATCTCTTTCTTTGGAATTTCAGGATTGGCATTTCCTGTCTCTTTCCTGCTTCTTGGCACTTTAGCGTCTCTCCAGTAGGCTGTCCTCGAATTCTGAACACCAGTTTACGCCAGATCATCGTCATTAGCATCCTGGCTGCAGCTGTCTCCCTCTTATACTTTTCTGTTGTCATAATACGCAGCAAGTATGGGTGGCTGTCGAGGGACAAGAAATTCCAAAGGTAAGAGATAAAGACTTGTTCTAGAAGGAATTCATACCTTCTGGCTGACTGTGTTCCAGTGGCTGTAACAGAACATGGGGCAGCTTATATAAGGAATCCAGGAGCTAGGTGACAGTAAAGTGTGTATCTGCTGAAGGCCATGTCCCAGCTTACATGGTGGGAAGGGGTGGGGTAGCTCTGAGGTCTCCTTCCTTCCGATCTGACCGCCTTCCAGGGTATAGTGCTGCACTAGTGGTTAGACTCTCAGCAAACCGACAGAGGGACAGGGACAGTCAGCTCTGGCACTGTTGTATTATGGCTGGACTAGCATATAAAGAGCATGTGGCTGTAGGAACTGGACCTGTGACTACCTGCTGATAAATTAGACTGTGTGGAAGTGCCTAGCAGCTGGCCACAGGGAAGGAGCTCCTTCTGTCTTTTGTAAGCTGGGTTCTGAGTTAATGCTTGCACTTCAGCAGTTTTCTCTCTGGAGCCTGTAGCTGTGTTAAGGAGAGAGGTAAGCAGGGACCTGAACTAGAGGTTCCCTGTGGGCAGCCCTTGTTTGGTCTTCTTTTGACTCATCATCTGGCCATAGGGGGCATGCCAGAGAGAGGCCATTACACAATATGGAGGTCACTGATGTGCTTCTGTAGTGTGCCTTCTCTGTTAGAGCGTGGTGATGCTCTGTTTAAGTGATAACACTTGTGTGTTTCTAACAAGGTACTTGGCCCGAGTCACAGACATTGAGGCTACAGACACCAACAACCCCAACGTGAACTATGGCATCGTGGTGGACTGTGGCAGTAGTGGGTCTCGGATATTTGTCTATTGCTGGCCTCGGCACAATGGCAATCCTCATGATCTGCTGGACATCAGACAGATGAGGGACAAAAACCGAAAGCCGGTGGTGATGAAAATTAAACCCGGTACGGGATAAGAATGGCTGAGAACTGGAACCAGGTCCTGGGCTCCAGTGTCCTGTGGTGCCACTCACTTCTTCCGCTCTCACTCCACACTGCCTAGCCTGCTTCTGAGTTCAAGGCAGGGCCTAGTGGCTGCCTTTGTTTCATCTTCCATTTCTATTTTGTGTATGTGACCAACATCCTGATCAAACCTCCACAACCTGTGTCTTTTTCATCACCTGTGGCCATTATCACGGTAGCCCCATGATGTCTGCTCACATGCTAGTTAACATTGCTGTAGAGGTTTGGTTTTGTTTTTCCTATTTGGTATCTCTTCCTTAAAGATAGACATTTTTGATAACTCTTGACAGTCTGTACTTTATATATTAGCATATTATTGGTTTAAACATTGGTATTAGTGATTTTTAACAAATTACTACCCAGATTCCTTCCTTCCCCACCCTCTTTCTCTTTCCCCTTCCCTTCCCTCCCTCCCTTGCCTCACTTTTCTTTTATGGTTGTGGTATTGCCCCTAGGAGTCACATATGTTAGACAAGTACTCTACCACCAAGCTATATCCCTACCAGTCTTTTTTTTTTTATTTGAATTAGAAACAAGATTGTTTTACATGACAATCCCAGTTCCCTCTCCCTCCCCCAACTAGCACCCTATCTACAGTCTTTTCTTTTAAAGACATTATTTTACTAAGATGCCCAGGCTGACCTTCAGCTTCTAGTCCTTCTGCTTCAGGTCACTAGGCTCCACTTGCCCAGATGTATTTCTTATGCTCTAGACTATTTATAAGGTTAACATTGGGACTTAAAAAGAGTGAGTGTAAATACACCAGTTTTTAAAGATAGTGAAGTGTGAAATCAAGACTTAGCTTCCTCACTAAATGATTTAAGCATCGGTCTCCACCCTTGTCATTATCTCTGCCTTGCTCATGATTGGCACCATGTCAGAAGCCTTGGGAATAGAGTATCTTCAAATGAGCTGTCTCATGCCCGGTACTTAAGAAGATCTGATTTAAAAGAGTAGGCTTTTATCTCTCACTAGTGCATGAACACTAAAATATTAAGTGCAGACTGTGCAGTGAATTTATCTTTTTAAATGTCAGAGAGACACAGAGAAATGGTAAGTGTTCAAAGAGATGGACATGCTGGTCTCTCCCTTTGCTCATTTCACATTGTGTTCATCGATCTGATCATCACACTCTACCCCATAAATACAGATAATTGTAACATGACATCTAAAGTTTAAAATAGAACACTGAAAAGTAATAACTAGTATAGCTTATTACCTACCATCTGAGAAGTATAAATAACACCCGTGGGTTTCCATAAACAAAGATTTTAATATTTAAGTAGTAATTTTTAATTTTCCATTTTTTTTTGTTCTGTCTCTTAAAATTATATGTATGCTTAATAAAGAAACATATCCAGGGTTGACATAATACTGCTCATATAAAATTTACCAGGAGACTCAAAGCTAAAGCTCAGTAAAACACTTTGCCTTTTGCCAAGCCTCATGTGACAGCTTCCAGCACTAGCTGAACACCTCCATGGAGAGGGATGAAACTCATGTCCTCATGGAGGTGTATGCCAGGATCTCAGTCACAGCAGGCTCAGCGTGGTTCTGCCTCACAGGGTGGATCAGCCTCCTTGAAGTGTATGCTAGCTCAGTTCAGTCTGACTTAGCATGGCCCTTGCCCAGGTGAGCATCAGTGTGCCTTTTTATAGCAATGCTGTCTTCACTCCTAGTCTTCCAGTATTGAAATAAGCAAGGCTCTAAGAGTTTTAAAAATAGATTCTTGTTAGTTTGGGATTTGGTTTTCCACTGAAATAGCTCTGTGTGCAGTCAAAAGTTTTGCCTTTTACTCCATTTTCTGCTGATTCCTTTCACATACCATCTTTCTGGGTCTACAGTTCTCTAATGTGTGAAGTAAGAAGTTGTGGAACTTCTTAGGTCCCCATAGTTTTGATATTGTAGGTTCAATGACAGTTGTACATACTCATTTACTTCTTAAACAGATGTATTTATTTATAATGTGAGTGTGCCTGAGTGTATGTATGTTTACCACATATCTGCACGTACTTAAAGAGGCCAGAGAGGGCATTGGAGCCCCTGGATCTGGTGTTACAGATGGTTGTGAGCCACCATGTGGGTACTGGGGACCAAACCTAGGTCCCCTGCAAGAGCACCCAATGCTCTATCTAACTGTTGAGCCATCTCTCTGTCTTCCACTCACTTTTAATAATAAACATTGAACAGATAGATGTTCCTGGGCACCTCCACTTGCCAGGCACTATTATGTGCTGGGATATGAACTAAACAAGACATAGTGTGTGCTCTTGACCAGTTGTAATGGGACTTGGTGTGTTGAATAGATAGATAGATAGATAGATAGATAGATAGATAGATAGATAGATAGATAGATAGATAAGGAAAGCTAGTCTAAGTAAGACTTCTGTGGAAGAAAGAGCTGAATAGACATGCATAAGTTGACTGGCTAAAGGCAGTAGGGGAAGAGAAGGCTCCTTCTGCTGGGGACTCAGAGACCTGAAGTGTTAGTTCAGTGCTTTGAGGTGAGAGGAAGAGACTTGGGAAGAGACAAAAGGTGGGCAATGGTGTGAGTACCTGTGTATCTCTAAGTTGAGTTTGTCTGGGTTGGTTAGAGGAGGTGTAGAAAGATTTAAAACCAAAAAGAAGCATCCTTGGAGTAGGGCATGGAGGAGCCAATGGAGCCTGGAAGGTAGTTGGTTATACTGGCCCAGCAGCAGATGGTGGTGTCCAAAGAAACAAGGAGAGTAGAAGTAGAACAAGCAGCAGAAACAGTTGCAGAACACATGTCATGTTCTGGGTGTCTGAGAGGACAAGCAGTGGCTATGTGCGTTAGACAATCACTGTGAGCTGATCTGAATGTTGGCAAAGAGCCCTGGGGACTAGTGCTATGATCTGAAGACCTGTGGTGTTTTGGTGGTATGGCAGCCATTGGAGTTTGCCTGAGGAGAGAGGGGCACATTTCTCAAAGGCAAGACTATGCTCCTGTGTGGGATACTTAATAGATGCTAGTTGGATCAGTATCCATAAAAGAAGAAGAGGACATGTAACAACCCTTCATGCCACAGCAGAGTGTGTGGAAGTAAGAGGAACAGGCAAAACTAGTAGAATACAGAGTGGAGCCTAGATTTCTCCCAGATTCAGCATACTGAAGAAATTTACTCTTAGCTCCACCATGTACCTGCTAAGCAGACTGTCCCTTTCTGCAGGCATCTCAGAGTTTGCTACCTCTCCAGAAAAAGTCAGCGATTACATTTCTCCGCTTCTGAACTTTGCTGCAGAACATGTGCCACGGGCAAAACACAAAGAGACACCTCTCTACATTCTCTGCACAGCTGGAATGAGAGTTCTTCCTGAAAGGTGATCTTTGGCCTGGAGGGTGGTCCTAGGGAGGGGTGGCTTCACTGCTCTCTTTTCACTGTTATCATCATCATCATGATCGAACTGAAAATCCTTTCTTGAGTCTAGACTAGTCTCAAACTATTCTTATAGACAGATCTCACTAAAGAGCTTTTAATCTACTTATTTCTGATTTAAATTATAAGGCTAACTTTGCTGGGATTGGTGGGAGAGACTCACAGGAAGTCTTTCTCAGTCCTGCCAGCCAGCTTGGCCTATATATTAGGCTTGTTCTAACTAGCTCTTGTAACTTAAATTAGTCCATTCCTATTAATCAGCATTCTACCATGTGGTGTTACCTCTCTGCACCTCCTGTTTCCTCTCCATATCTCCTGTGTGCCTAGATTCCTCTTCCTCTTCCTTTCTCTCCCTGGAAATTCCACCTATACTTCCTGCCTCATTATTGTATGTTCAGCTTTTTATTACAACAATCACAGCTTCACACAGTGCACAAATACCCATAACAGTTTCATATCCCAAGTTGGCCCCAAACTAAATATGTAGTTGAGTTTGCGTTTCCAGTCCTTCTATCTACCTCCACCTCCTGAGTACTGAGATTCTGGGCTTACACCACCATGTCCAGTTTATCCAGTGCTGGGGATGGAACTTGGGGCCTAGTGCATGCTGGACAAGCACTCTGAGCCAAAACCACATGATTCACATAACCTTTTCATTTGGAAAGAACATTCCTGAGATAAGCAATCTTTTCAATGAATCACCTTAGTTTTACAATTAACTATTTCATGTAGGATATAACAGAGCTTTTTTGTTGTTGTTATCAAAACAAAAAAAATCAAGCATATGGTTTTGATATGTAAATTTTGGGATTGCCTTGAAGCCAGCAGAAAGCCATCCTGGAGGACCTCTTGACCGACATCCCTGTGCACTTTGACTTCCTGTTTTCTGACTCCCACGCTGAAGTCATCTCAGGGAAACAAGAAGGTTGGTACCAGACCTTCAGTTTACACAGTGAAAGAGGCTCCTTCAGAAGCTCCCCTCCCCACTGTGCATTATATTGAACCAATGCACTGGCGACCATAGCTCTGAGATTCTCTTAAATGACTAAATTAGAGTTCTGTCTGGCCAGTCTTTATTATATAACCCTAAAGCTGTTAAACATACCTCATCTGTTCTTACTACATTTAGGGACTGTATTTTGAACAGACTGATAGAGGAAGTCTGTGTTCTTGCCTGGCTGATAAAGTGTTCTAGGCCGTGAACTTACTTCCAGCAAGGAGGAATTCTTGCCTTTGGTAAACTGAGAAAATATTAGTTCTGTTTCAGAGAAATCATCTCACTTGAGTAAGAAAATGACCAGTGAAATGGTTTGCTAGAAGCAGAGACCCAGAAGTATGGTATCAGTTCCTATGTCACTCACCACTCCAGCAAGTGTCCCTATGGAAAGGCATCGGGAATTACAGAATTTGTCTCATCAGAATTGAGCCCCTTACAAAGATGGCACTCAGAATTGTTAAGAGGTCACTTTTGGCACCCAAAGGAAGATACAGGAAAAATATCCTGGGAGTATGAAAGAGAAAGGCCTCTCTCCCTCTCCCTGCCTAGCTAGGAATAGTTCTAAGTGGGACCCTTGGTAAGGGAGCAGGGGAAGTTACCTGAGCAGGAGCAGGAAGCATGGTCCAGTTAAAAGAAAAGGTCACTATTACTGCAGGTAGGGAGAGATGCCACTGTGGATCGGCACGGGTTTTCACTTGGCTAGATTGTGGCTTTATGGAAGGATGGTGGTGATGTTGAAAGCTGGAAACATCTTGAATTATCAGCCTGTCACTTTGTATTTTGGATTGTGGACCAGCGCAACAGGATAGGATAGAGGAGGTTGCCTTGGAAGACTGATTAGCTTGTCATCTCCACTGCATAATGACACAAGTCAAGGTGGCAGTGAAAATGGATAAAAATTGGCTGTAGGGAATGTTGAATGTATAGGCTGAGATTTGGCAGCGCTGTGGGTGAGAAAGATACAAGAAAGATTAGGGAAACTTAGTTTTGGATCTCTGTAGAATTTATATTTTCATCAGTACACCTCGTAGAAGTATTAAAATTGAGAGTTCTTGTAAAACCACTAGGAGAAGATAAAACATCAGTAGATGTTTGGTGATTCTGTCTCCAGGCTGTCAGGGGTTCGATTAAATGAGAAGCTTGCACAGGCCAAATTGATTAGAGATTTAAAACTTGATTTCTCTTAATTTTGCTCTGCAATATCTAGGTGTGTATGCTTGGATTGGCATTAATTTTGTCCTCGGACGGTTTGAGCATATTGAAGAAGGTAAGCGCCATGTTTCCACTAGTGTTCTGGCTGGAATTTACAACCATAATTTACACTCAGGGGCAGAGAAGAAGTTAAGTGCTGTGAGATGGCTGAGCGTGTAGGGTTGGGTAAGCAGATCTGCTGTCTGCACTGCTGTTGAGCCCATCGGGAGGATGCACTGGGTGGTCTTCAAAGCAGATGGTGGCTCCCGAGGCAGCAGCTGAGTGGACACTTCTTTCTCCAGATGACGAGGCGGTTGTGGAAGTCAACATTCCCGGTAGTGAGAGCAGTGAGGCCATCGTCCGGAAAAGGACAGCTGGTATTCTTGACATGGGAGGCGTGTCCACTCAGATAGCATACGAAGTCCCCAAAACTGTAAGCTTTGCCTCCTCACAGCAGGTTATTATCTGTACAAATTGCCTTCTGTTTGGTTCCATTTTCATTTAACATGTCTCCATCCATTTTTGTTTTGTTTCCTGAGTCTGAACACATCCTTACTCTGCTTGCTGAGGTTCCATCTTCTCAACCCAGGAGGAAGGAGGCTGGAGAATGAGGCAGGCCTCAGCCAAGCCCATTACGTTTGTACATTTGAGCCTAGCTGGTTTGTTTTCTGAACTTAGAGTTTTTCTCTGGTGTATATGTCAGTTGCATGCATGAGCTTCTGTTTATATTTTCTCTTCAGTCACTTTTAAAAATGACTATATCATCGGGTTTTTAAAGTTATAATCAGGAGAACCATTTTTGTTTTTTTAATAAATTTGAACTCTTCTGGGAAATGTTGATATTAGTACTATTACTCCATATCTGGTTCACTTCATTTTCCCTCCATCCCCTCAGTATTGTCAGTCGGGGTCTGTGGTCCTCAGCAGGCCTTGCAAAGAGGACACCAGAGCCATCTCCATATGTGTCCCAGAATTACCACAACAAAGTATGGTCTCCTGCATTGTTTCCCCCAAAGTAAGGCTCATGTACCAGGTGGTGGTGTAGAAGAAGCCCAGCAGGCAGCATTGCCATGTTCTTCCTCCCTGTGTGACCTCATGCAAGTCCTATAACTTCTGTGAGCCATTCTCTTCTGAAAAAAATGCAAACAATAGTCCCTATAGCTTGGAGTCATTGAATGATGGGTGACCTGCACACACAGTTCCCTATGTGTGCTCAGAGGGTTTCATTGCTGTCTTTCTCAAGTCCTTGGAAAAATGCTTTAGAAATTCAAGTATTTGAGCCCATGTTTTTACTTCCCATTCCAGATATGCTTTCTCCCTTCATTGTAAAGTACCAAGTACTAACAAAGAAAGCTTAGGGCAAATAGGATAATAGAAATTCCCCCTGGATTCACCATCATAAAAAAAAAAAGCATTGTTGGTGTTTTGGTGAAGTTTTTTCCATTATTTTTATTCCTGTTTAGTGTCAACATGTGGTTGTTATGCCTTTATCTTTTGTGTGATTTTGTGCCTTTTATTTATAGTTCATAGTGTGTCCCTCTATAAATTATTATTGTTTACTGCCATTAACTTAACCCTCCCTTAATGTTGAGTACTCAGACGCTATTGTTTTTACTTTCTTTCTTTCAAATAAAGGTGTCTTTGTGTATCAGGGCTTTACTGTGTGGGGGTCTATTTCCTCAGCAGGGGCGCCGTAAATAGACTTGTGGGTCAGGGAGAGGAGCTGACCTCTTCCCAGAAAGCCCTTGACACCACCATATGCAGCACCTGCATTTCCCCTAGTTAGAATCAGCATTTTGAATTAGGAAAGCGCTCAGAGCATTCTTGTCAGGTAGAGAGACAGAATCTGCTGTTCTTAGATCCCCCCCCCTTTTTTTTTAAACTGGAGCCAAAGTTGCTTTAAAATGCCAAAATGTGTTGTCCTTGTGCCTACAGGAGGAAGTAGCTAAAAACTTGTTAGCTGAATTCAACCTGGGCTGTGATGTCCACCGGACTGAGCATGTGTACCGAGTCTACGTGGCCACATTTCTTGGGTTTGGTGGTAATGCTGCTCGGCAGAGATATGAAGACAGATTATTTGCCAACACGGTTCAGAAAAACAGGTACAGCAAGCAACTGCAGGCCTAGCTCACTCCTCAGCAAAACTAGACCAAGGCCAAGTATCTTCTTTAGCTGCCACCGTGGTGGAAGGACTGAGAGCCCACCAGCCCCCCCCCATCCCACAATTGTGTGTGCTTGCATGTTATCTCCCTCTCTAGCTCTCTCTCTCTCTTTCTCTCTAGCTACCTGATTTTTTGCAGGCATGGACCATCATACCCAGCTTAAATATATATGTGTGTGTGTGTGTGTGTGTGTGTGTGTGTGTGTGTGTGTGTGTATTTCTTGTTTTCTGTTTTTCAAGACAGGATTCCTCTGTGTAACAGCCGTGGCTGTCCTGGGGCTTGCTTTATAGACCAGGATAGCCATGAACTTAGAGATCCTCCTGCTTCTGCCTCCTAAGTGCTGGGATTAAAGGCTTGCACCACCACTGCCTGGCTAAGAATACTTTAGTGCCACTAAAATCAGTTCAAGATCGTTTATTACACTTAATCTCTTTCACTATGGTTCTCATCTACTGGTATCCAATGTTTGCAGAATGTTCCTTATTTGGGACTTTCTGAGGTGTGAGCCTCCGGGGCACCAGCAAGATCGTGTTGCTGTCTAAGCTTTCCCAAGTTTCTGCAGTCAGCCACAGTATCACCCAGGAACAACTAGTCTAGAGTGATGGTGAGGTTTCCACTCTATCAGTTAAGTAAAGAGCATTCCTAACTCGTTACCCCTTCCACTATTTTTATGAGTAAAACTAAAAATGAGTTTATGTGAAATTCTGGTGGAGAGTGAAGGAAAGGCATCCCTCCTGACAGTTTAAATTATGTAAGTTTAGCTTGGTGCAGTGGTGCACACCTTTAATCCTAGCACTTGGGAGGCAGAGGCAGGTGGATCTCTGTGAGTTTGGGTCTAGCCCCGTCAACATGGTTTCAGGCCACCCAGGGGTACATGGCAAGACCCGTCTTAAAAAAAAAACAATGTTTAACTATATAGCAATCACTTATAGAAATATGCCCATCAGCACAGGGAAATGGATTGGAAGCAGAAGAGCAGCATCTGGCAGATAAGACACCTTGCTCTTCCTGCATCTGGTTTGTTGGTTTTGATAGAACATTTTTAAGAAGTGCTGATTTTAGAGCTAAGTAATAGTATGTTTTCTTGGTCAATTTAATCTTTTTTTTTTTTTTTTTTTTTTTTTTTGGAGACCGGGTTTCTCTGTGCATCTTTGGAGGCTGTCCTGGCACTCTCTCTGGAGACCAGGCTGGTCTCAAGAACTCACAGAAATCTGCCTGCCTCTGCCTCCCGAGTGCTGGGATTAAAGGCGTGTGCCACCAACGCCCGGCCAAAATTTTTATTAGTTGTTTTTATGTGTATGGGTTTTTGCTTGCATGTATGTCTATACATCATGTGTGAGGCCAGAAGAGGGCATTAGATTCCCTGGAACTGGAGTTACAGATGGTTGTGAGCCGCCATATGACTGGTAAGTCTTCTGGAAGAGCAATCAGTGCTCTTAACCACTGAACCAACCATCTCTCCAACCCTGACCAATTTCATCTTAATATATCCATGAAGACCTAAAACTTAATAAAGACCAAGTTGTATCTACTTGTTATAAGTTTACCCAAAATTAATGTCCATAAGTAGGAAGTAATTCTCTGATTACTTTAAAAGCTAATTGAGAAATGTTAATTACAATAGCAGTAGTTCCATGGCGCTTGCTTTTTTGTCTTAAAATTGTGTCTAGAAAATTTTGTTATAATTTTTTATAATAGTCTTAAATTTTTAAATAGAAATATAAATTTGAATCTTACTTTCATAGATTTACTCAACACTTTCTCTGACTCCTATTACTAGTTGGGTTTTATTACCAATTTAAAAGATGTAGGTAGATGTAGGAAAACTGAAACAGTAGTATGAGATACAGAGAAGTCTTTGCTCAGAATTCCTGATAATTATAAGCATGTTGTTAACTGAGCTTTGAAATTCAGACCTATCTCTGCCACTTACAGTGGTGAAGCATTTCTTTAGAGTACGTAGTTTTGTGACCAAGACCTTGATTGATTGCACTCAAGTACATTATGAATAGCTCTGATGTAAGGGATGCACAGCCTGATAGAAAAGACTGTCAGTGAATGAGAGTGACTCCAGCAGTATTCAACTCCTAACAGTCAGACCCGTGAGTCCTTGTATGCAGCACGAACATCACTTCCATTTTCAGAAGTTTGGCTTTCTGTTTACTGATTACTTGAATATGCACACACAGTGGGAGGGCAGGGGCTAATTTACAGGGCATCTCTTTGGGATATGTCAAGCCTGGTGTATCTCAGTTACAATAAGGCTAATAGTTCTTTTCACAGGGCTCCTCAGAGCCTGTAGTGCAGCAAAAACAGCTACTACCTACTGCCATCCAGGCCAATAGTTGATTAATAACAACAGCAATAATACTACCTGCTGCCGTCTAGCTCAGTAGTTATCGATGGTGATGATGGTGGGCATAGTAAAATCAGATGAAGAGACTCAAGCCTTACATATTGTGTTTTCACTCCATATTCATTGGGTGATCTTTGGCTATGAATTACTGTCTTCCTGGACTCCACCCATTTCCTCCTGCACACCCTGCATCTTCATTGAGCTGCCTGTCAGTTTGGCTTTATTTAAAGAATACCAGCAAAATAATGACATTTTGCCAAGCAGTTTGGCACCACCTCCTTCTAGAATTTACTTTCCCCCAGTTTTCTAATCTTCCATGCACAGTCTGACAATAGCTTCCTAGCAATGTTTATGTATCTTGTTTTTCTGAAACATTCAACCTGGTTTTCTAGGGCCAATTACTTGTTTTCACAGTCACTCTGTACCCAGCTCTATACAGTTAAAGTCAACCAGTAGTTGCAGAGTCCTCAGCAGACATCCTGTCTGTATTGAGGGGAATGGAAAGCATCAGGTCAGGCCCTGAGATGGTTCTGTGGCTAAATGCACTTGCTGCTCAAGCCTGACAACTTGAGTTTACTCCTTGGGGCCCACATGTAGAAGGAGACAACCAACTTCCGCAAGTTGTTCTCTGATCTCCACACACATGTTACAGTGCATATACATGCATACACACAATAAATAAATGAGTCAGGTCATGGCTTCATACTTGGACTCAGCGATACCTGTGTATGTGATTGTGGATCTCCTCAAGAGGGTTGGGTGACCACTTTCCTAACTTGGTTTGGAACCATTTTTGTTCCCACACACAGTTCTGTGGACCTTGTTAGGAGAACACTGGCTTGCAGCCACTTGTCCAAAGCACAGTGTAACATGGATCTCATGGTAAATGGTTCTTTGTTCCACAGGCTCCTGGGTAAACAGACTGGCGTGACTCCCGACGCTCCATTCCTGGACCCATGCTTGCCTCTGGACATTAAAGATGAGATCCAGCAAAATGGGCAGACCCTGTACCTTCGGGGGACAGGAGACTTTGACCTGTGTCGAGAGACCCTCCAGCCTTTCATGAACAAAACCAATGAGACACAGACTTCCCTCAATGGAGTCTACCAGCCCCCAATCCACTTCCAGAACAGTGAATTCTATGGCTTCTCCGAATTCTATTATTGCACCGAGGATGTCTTGCGAATGGGGGGAGACTACAATGCTGCTAAATTTACTAAAGCTGCCAAGGTAATATGCCAAGAAAATTCCTGCTGTGCAGAGACCATGTGGGCTTTAGGTCCGGCCTTCATCATATTTGGAGGGAAAGGTGGTTATCATGCATCATTGTGATATCCTTTCCTTTCTGTTGTGGGGAGAGAAGTCGTCATAGAAGAAAATCTAAGCTCTGCTAACCACATTGGTTACCAGGAATGTACAGACAGACCAGAGTCTTAAGTTGACTTTTGATTGCCACATCTCAGAATTCTTTCAGCAGGCTCCCACCCACATAGCAGCCAGGATACTCCTATGATCTTGTTCTTTCTGCTTTCCCACTTTGTTAGAAGTTTCCCCTGTCATACCTCATCAGCCTTGATGGCCGTTGTCTTCCAGCAATGGCCCATTGCCCTTCAAGTTCATAGAGACATAGATGCTCCCATCCATGCCATAGTTGTCTGGCTGCTGACATTCAGTCTCTACCTTAACCCCTTTTGTAATTCCAAACAAATCTACAGTTTTCCCTTTTCTTTCTCTCTTGTGCCATCTTAGTTAACAGCATCACCAGCCATCCAGTCCCCTTCCTCAGCCATGGCTCTTGTAATGTTTTCTTTATGCTGCTGGGAATAGAAGAACCCAGGGCCTTGTACATGCCAGGCAAATGCTGTTTCACTGAGTCATATCTCCAGCCCCTTTGCTTCTCTCTATCCCTCTTTCAGCTGCCCACCCCCATAATCAGTGATAGTATCTCTCATGGGTATTTCTCAAGTCTATCCCTGCTTCCTGTTCTGCTGTCATTGTCCTTGCCAAGCACTTAGCTCACCAGGAGCTGTCCAATTGGCCTCCGTGTCTCGTCTCTCTAGTGTTCATCCTGCATACTGTCCAGGGTGTTCTATCTGAAGCACATACAATCACCTTGCTGAACTGTTTAAAGTCTTCTGCAGCTTCACAGGCTGAATCCCACTGACCTTAGCCTGTCACTCCCTCCTCCTACCAGCTCAGTGTCCTCTCAGCATGGCAAGCAGCCATAGTCCCTTACTGTTTCTTTTTTTTTTTTTTTTAAGATTTATTTATTGTGTATGCCTGCACACCAGAAGAGGCTACCAGATCTCAATACAGATGGTTGTGAGCCACCATGCCACCATGTGGTTGCTGGGAATTGAACTCAGGTCCCCTGGAAGAGCAGTCAGTGCTCTTAACCTCTGAGCCGTCTCTCCAGCCCTCGATAGTCCCTTACAATGTGCACCTTCTCTCATGTGCTTCTTCACTCCTTCCTGACTCTTGTCCCAGGCCAAGCACATTCCCCTGTGCTCCCTGTCACACCATGTTCTAAGCCCCAGCTTGGTCATCCTGTAGACAGATGAGGAGAGATGCTGTGTTGGGAGGTCAGGTGTCCTTCAGAAGGACACGGTGCTCAGTGGGTGTGAGCAGTTAATGTGACTCCAGATCACCATCCTCACCCAGTATTAAGTCTGCCCCAGACCCAAGGACTCAGTTTGAACAGACCAAATGCTTTATCATTTTGCCAGAGTTTATTCTGTTGCAATGATGATGGAAGAAGAACTAAATCCTGCATGGGCAGGATTTCCCTGACAGGGTTTCAGGACACAGAACAAGTACAGAGTTTGCTGGTTGCCAGGGATTCAGAGACTAAGTCTCAAGTTGACTGTACAGACATTCACTCTGCTTGTGTGTTTCTTGTGCTTGTTATGATTATGAACATGGTAAACCATTTGTAAGAGGAAAAGATGATTTAATTATAGCTTTCAGGGATGATTTATTTGGGGTGAATTTTTTTTAGGATTACTGTGCCACAAAGTGGTCTATCTTGCGGGAGCGCTTTGACCGAGGACTGTATGCCTCTCACGCTGACCTCCATCGGCTTAAGTAAGTAGTGGACAGTCGAGTCCTGATCTGCCTGCCGGGTGACCCGCCTTAGCCACTGTCCTTCTCCACCCTCAGCCTCTTCCAAATGGGACAAGTTCTCATTATGGGAATTCCCCATTGCAGCTGTTTGCTCCTCTCCTGCCAACTGTCCAGTTGTGTGAGCTGCTGTCCCTTTGCATCTGTCCCTCAGCCAGACTCCATCCCTCCCCAGAACTCCTCTGATGAACTGAAGCCATTCTGATTTGGTTTATAAAGTTCTTTTTTGTTTAAGTCACTCAAGTGCAGTGACTAGGTCTTATTATTTATTGCTATTTTTTATCACCTACTTAGTTCAGTACTTTATAAAGTCTAATGAACATTTAGGACTAGGAAATAACAGAGCTGAGAAGGATCCTCCTACCTTTTCATTGTGTCATAAAGAGACTGGGGTTTAAAGGGGATGGAACTTTGGGAGTGTCTGTTCAGTAAATGATGGACATGAAGGTGTGTGGAGGGTGGTGTCTCACAGTAGTGATTAAATGACACTGTTTCTGGCTAATCAGTTTTGACAGGTGAACCATTCTGTGGGGAGTGAACCTGAGCCAGATGCGTCACTCAGTAGCATATATACAGTGGCCTGCTGAGAGCAGCCTGCCGAAGGCGGAGACAGTCTGCCTGGTGCATTCTGACAGGGATGCCTGTCTGACTCGTGCCTGTGCTTGGCATTTGTAGGTATCAGTGTTTCAAATCAGCCTGGATGTTTGAGGTGTTCCACAGGGGCTTCTCCTTTCCTGTCACATACAAAAACCTGAAGACAGCCTTACAGGTGTACGATAAGGAAGTGCAATGGACCCTGGGGGCCATCCTTTACAGGACCCGCTTTTTGCCCTTGAGGTAGGCTATGAACTTGGGAGAATCACAAAAGATGCCTCTCTGAAGCACAGTGCCTCTTAATGACTGCGTTTTGTAGACATATTTTCAGAGCTGTGAGACCAGCCAGACTTAACTTGGGTCTTCTCCGCCTCCCTCCCCAAGTGCTTCCTGTTCTCTCAAACTGCCCATCTCACAGCACACAATCCTGGTGCCATCCTGTGTCCCAACTGTCTGTTCCCTGACCCCTGCAGAAGGGTCTACTCCGTGGTGACCCTTATGGCTTTGGGCCCCTTCATTGGATATTACAGTGTCTAGGATTGCAGAAAAAATCATATTGAACTACATTTATGACACTGTTGTAGCAAACAGATTTGTGATATAGGAGGACATCTTTATTTACACACTAACTTATGATGACTGGCAGCAGAACTATCATGTCCATTCATTCAGCTTGATCATGACTGACAGCTGAGATATTAGCTGTCATAAGAGGCCAAAAACATCAGTTATTGCCCTTAGCATTGAAGTCTCAGTTAATACTTTTAAGACTGTCACGTTGTCTTCATCAATTCATGTCCAAAGAAAATACTAAATTCCAATCCACGGTTGGTCAAATGGACATACAGATTTCCCCATTCAAGTTCACAGAACTAGTTCTGCTGACACACATTAAAAACTATATTTATCTGATATTTTTAGTTAGGTCAGCTCTAGAAATTCTGTGCAGTAGCTATTACTGATTATACATAGTTCCATGTGAGTGTGTTCATTCCATTAACTTCCTTGTAACAGCAAAACCCTGGCCCTTGTATTTATTGGATTTTAATTCTGGGGTCTTGTAGGCATGCCTTCGCAAGTCACTGTCTTAGTATTGAGAGCATAGTGTTGGCAGGGAACTCACTTTGGGCCTGCTGTCCCCTGTCTCATTGGTAAGGAAAGCAGGGACAGCAGTCCCTGTCTTGCACCCTTCTAACTGTTTGTTTCTGTTTGTTTCCATGCCTGCAGAGATATCCGGCAGGAGGTGTTCCGGGCTGGCCATGGGCACTGGCGGGGTGTGTCGTTTGTCTACAACCACTATCTGTTCTCTGGCTGCTTCTTGGTCGTCCTGCTGTCCATCCTTCTCTACCTGCTTCGGCTGCGACGCATCCATAGCAGGGCACCCCGAACTGGCTCTCTGTGGATAGAGGAAGGCCTGCCCTCCCAGAAGGGCCCTGGCCCCTTGTGACACTATGTCAGCTTAAGGAGGCCTCTACAGGAAAAGCCATTTTTGCCTCAGGGTTTTTCTGTATGCTCAGATGGTTTTGTGATCCCTTTCCTTTCTGTTAAAATGAAACCCACTGATTGTAAACCCTGCTGTCTAGAGGCATTGCCATTTGAATACAGCTTTAACTGGAGGGGTGGGAAAAGGGAATTCACCTGATTTGTGCTGCATAGTATCTGCCATAAATAAGTAAGGTTTTTTGTTTTCTTTAAGACGTGCTACATTTTCAACACATGCAGTTGGATAGTGGAGGGCAATGGGCAGGTTTGCATTAGCGTGGATGGGACTTCAGGTGGTCCTGGGACAGAACCAAGAAGTTAAGTTAGGTCTTCTCTCTCCTGTCTGAAAACTCCAATCTAGAAGACGGGTAGTTGATTTTATTTACTGCTCAGGTTTGTCACTACCTGTGTTTTCTTTGCAATTTAAGTATCCAGTTATTCATAGCAAAAATTGACAAATGTTGGCACAGGGGAGTAATCCTGAAGAGTTGTGAATGATAAGAACTACTGAGGAGAACCTTGTCTGGCTGCAGCCAAAGCACACGCCTGTAAATTAGCCATTCTTGTCCCTGGGTTTAGGAAAGCCCGTTGCCCTCTTAACAGCAGTGTTAGGGTTTTTGTTTGTTTGTATGTTCATTTGTTTTGTTTGTTTTTAAACCAGAGAGTTGTTAAAGCTCCCCTGGCTTAGTGGTCTGAGAACTGGAGTGTCCCTTGCAGGCACTCCAGCTTCTGAGAAGCAGGCCTGTGCTGTTCAGCTGCTCCCTCGTCCACTTTCAAGTTGGCTTCGGTGTTTTTCTCCAGCACACTCCACACTGCTCGACAGTTCTCATTGTCAACCCTGTGGTTGCATTGTCTCTGGCAGTGCCACTGTAAGCCCATACCATGGAAGAGCCTGGATTTGAAACAAGAAATAAATACACATGTTGAAAACAAATTTGACATTTTAAGCAGAAACCTGAGAAGGACAACTGGGGGACCCTGTGAGACTGGTGGGGGGGGGGTTCATTTATTCGTTTAATTTATGATATTCATTTAGTTTAGAAATCTGGGGGATTAAAAAAAAAGTAATCCAGAGGATTCTTATCCATGGGGTTTGTTTTTGGAAGGCTTTGGTTTTGGTGGTGGTGGTGCACAAATTCCCTAGCTCCACAACACCTAAACTGAAGTAGTTGGGAGCCAATGGCTATTTTGAGAACCTTCAGCTACATTTTTAAAACTCTAAGACTAGAGAAGAATGGTGATTCCAAAGCCCTGTTACCTTTAGAGAAAAGATGTGATGTGGGTGTGTGCTGCATTGACCACTTAAAAGACTTCAAATTTATTAAAGAAATGCAGGTTCCTCATCTCTTCAAAGTGTCTATTCTAAATGAAAAACACGGGTGGGGAGGTGGAAGCGTGTGGCGTTGAGCAGCCCATGTCTGGGAATATTCCAGAGGACGTACATTGGAGTGAATGCTGCTGTATATTTGAGAGGGGCCAGTTTCTGAAGTGCTGGCCACCAGCAGATGAGCCTGTCATTGGAATTCCAGCGATCATCATGCTGGCATCTTTTCCATGAATTCCTGCAGTGGGGCATACCCTGTGAACTATCTGTGGCCTTGGTACTAAAGAGGAAGTGTGTTAGAAGGCAGTCTGTACTCCTCCCCCACTGCTGGGCTGTAGGAATGGTGAGTAGAGGCCTCATCTGTGCAATGAAAATCTGTAAATGCCTTGAATTTGGGGGATTTGCCTTTAAGACCGAGACAAGGAAAAGCCAGTATAAGACTTAATGAAATCTGCCTTTCTCGAGACTTCCTTCCCTGCAGAGCCAGTCTCTACAGAGGGTGCTGGTCTGCCTCTGCTCCTGCAGTTTGGAGACAGAATGGAAACAACCAGGCACTCTCAGCCTGTAACAGGATCCCTGCTACAAGGACCAACCTTACTCACCAGAGTAACCCCCAGCTGGGGTTCCCAGGACCACACTACCCATGTTTTCCTGACAGTTCCCCTAGCAAGACCTAGCAACCTTTAGAAATCTAGGAGACTTTTGAGTTCAGAATGTTACTTGCAACTTTTGAAAGGATTGCTTTAGTTGGCTTGATGGTATACACTGTTTATTCCTCAGGAGGCAGGGGTAGGCAGATCTCTGTGAACTCAGGGCCAGCCTGGTCTACATAGGGAGTTCAGGCCAAAACTATCTCAAAAAAGAAAAGGATTGTTTCTTTTAAAATAGAAAAAAAAAAGTTAGACAAAGTGGCATGCATTAGTAATCCCAGCATGGGGAGACTGAGACAAAAGAATAAAGATTTCAAGGCAACTGGAGCTACACAGATGCTATTCCCACCACTATAGCAAGCTAAAGAATGTGCAAGAGAGACTCTGAGTGGCCTCGGAAGGTCTAAAATATTTATAACATCCTTTATAGAAGTTTGCTGACCATTGCTATGTGGGCTTCCTGTTACTATAACAAACTCCCGAGACAATCAGCTTAGAAGGGTTGCTTAGGTGACTGAGCCTGTGGGTGGAGGACTAGGTTAAGTTGTTTCTTTTCTTGAGCTGAGGTTCTAAGGAGCTGCTATGTAAAGGTTAACTATGTGGCCTGCCAAGCATCGCCTAGGATCTCATGCTAAGCCCTGAGATTTGGCCCCCAACACATCTTAAAAGTTCCTCTGCCTCCCCTAACACCGAGCCAGGGACCAGCTTCTAACACAGGAGCCTTTGGGGACATTTCAGATTCAGACTGTGGCGTTCAACCGGCTCTTACAGGGAGCTTCGACTTTGTAGGTTGGGTTTTTTGTTTTTTGGTTTTTTTTTTTTTCTCTTTTGGCTCTTTTTTCTCTTTGTTCTTTTGCCTCTTTTTTTGGTGGGGTGCAGCTCCCAAATAAAGCACACACGGAAGCTTATTATTTCTTATGAGTGCCCAGCCTTAGTTTGGCTTGTTTCTAGCCAGCTTTTCTTAAATTAATCCATCTATCTTTTGCCTCTGGGCTTTTGTCTGTCTCTATTTCTATATCCCTTCTTTCTCTGTGACTTGCTGTGTAGTGGGCAGCTGGCTGGCTGGCCCCTGGTGTCCTCCTCCCCTTGTTCTATTGCCCCTTCTCCTTCTGCCCTTTTTCTCCTCCCATTTATTTTCTCTGCCTGCCAGCCCTGCCTATCTCCCCTGCCCAGCTATTGGCTGTTTGTTTAGCTCTTTATTAGACCAATCAGGTGTTTTAGACAGGCAAAGTAACCCAGCTTCACAGAGTTAAGCAAATGCAGCATAAAAAGGAATGCAGCATATCTTTGTATCATCAAACAAATAATCCACAGCATAAAAAGTAACACATCATAAAATAACATTCTACAACATAACTCACTGAGTTACTGTTCAGTTTCCACATGGGAAGTGACCACAGGTCAACCTTAAAATATCTGCTTGGATACATTTCACTTCCTTGCATGTAGATTGCTTCCAAGGTCTGCTTTTGCCAAATCAGGAAACCTCTTCCCTAAATGTAAGAACAACAACAACAAAGAAAGCTCTTTAGGAAGCTCTTGTGGCCCTGAGGGGTTTCTGAGTGAGAGCAGTCCTCACAAAGGCCACCCAGTGCTTCTCTGAAGATGGTGGTGAGTGAGAGGCAGCCAAGGATAAAGTTGCTTTGGGGATGGGATGCCTGTCACTTGATAGCTAGCTGTCTAGAGCCAGTGAATTGTGCATCTGGAGTAGAAAGCAGAAGACACCAGACTGGGAAGTTGCTAGAAAGCTTTATCAGATTCCTCATGAACACCTTTCGAAGAGACCAAGCAGTAAATGCACACTTAACACGGCCTATTTCAAGATGTATCTATAACCACACAGGGGTGTTCAGACTTAAGGCACTCCACGGGAGAAGGCAAACAGATCTGCACTTTCCAGGCTATCCATAAACCTCTGGATTTACCTGTGCTTCCTCTTTAGGTGTAGGTGATGGAGAAGCTGGTGGCCTAGGCGGAGGTCATGGGTCTCATCCTGACTACCCTGAAGGTCCAGCCCTTGAACAGACAACTCATTTTAACCAAGGCCAGCATAGGATAGTGTTCCTGTTGAGAAGCGTGTATCAGCGAGAAACCAAAAAATATTTTTTTTTTAAAAAAGGCAAATATGTTTGCCAAGCTTTAAAAAGAACACCACCCACACTTTCCAGTCCTCTGTGATAAAGATGTGCAAAGCAGCAAAACTGCCTTTCATAAATTATTCATTTATTTCAGTGCTCCATTTTCTCCCATGTTGAATATCCCTCTAGGTCAGTGGTTCTCAATCTTCCTAATATTGTGACCCTTTAATACAGTTTCTCATGTTTTGCTGACCCCAACTATAAATTTATTAATAACTGTAATTTTGCTACTGTTTTGAACCATAATGTAAATATCTGATATGCAGGTGGTCTTAGGTGACCCCTGGGAAAGGGTTGTCAACCCTCAAAGGGGTCTCAACCCACAGGTAGAGAACCACTGCTCTAGGTGATGTGCCCAACCCGGGAGAATGCTCTGTCACTGAGTTTACAGTTAGGGATTGCAAAACTAAGGGAGCACCTTTAAATGTTTTTTGTTTGTTTTGTAAGTGATGGCTTTTCTTCCAGAGTAAGAATCATTATTTTGGGAAGCATGTGTGTGCGCCTTCCGTGTTAGGCATCCTCCCGTCACACTCTTGGATGTGGGTGGAGGTTGATAATAAAGGCTCATCCAGTGAACCAGAGCCATAGATACTCATCCTCTTGTGACTTCAATAGACTTCCCTCTGGTGTCTGAATCTCATTAGAATGATTAAATTCAGCAAAATAAGCTGAGTCTGCACACACTTTGTTTTCCCTATGTTGAACTTGCAGCAAGGAGCAGTTGTAAGGATAGCAGGTCCTGTGTCCCATAGCACAGAAATCAGGAGTGTCACAGGGAACAAGGCTTACCAACGTGCGGTGGTAAGCCTGTGATGGCCAACCTGAGGTAGCCACTTACACGGTTATTATGGTCTGGAGAGAGAGTTCAGTTGGTAAAGTGCTTTGCCATGCAGGCATGAGGACCTGACTTTGATCTCCGGAAACCATGTGTAAAAACCAGACACAGTGGCACATTTTGTAATACCAGCATGGTGTACAGACACAGGCAGTTCCCTGGAGCTCCCTCACCTGCCATTCCAGCGTGGTGAACTCTAGGCCAGCAAGAGATTCTACCTCAAACAATAAGGAGGACAGCATCTGAGGGACAGCACAGGAGGCTGATTGCTGGCCTTCCCACACATGGAAACACATGCCCATATACACACAAAATTAAGGTTTCCATTTTGAAGTACCTGTTCACATATAGACGGAAAGGAATGGCTGGGCACTGGAGCGGTGGCTCAGTAGAGAAGAACGTTTGCTGCTTTTGCAAAACATCCGAGTTCAGTTCCCAGCACCCACAGCCGTCTGTAACTCTAGTTCCAGGGAATCCCATACCCTCCTCTGACCTCCATGGACAGGCACCACACACATGTGGTACACATATATACATATAGGCAAAATTCATAAAATATTTTTTGAAAAAATAGCTAGTATGTGTTGTCGATGAAAAATCAAAATGGAGGAGCATTGGTTTGGGCACTTAACATGGTGTTGGGAGGCCATGGTTCATCAGATCTTGGACACATGAAATGGAACCCTTGAATGGAGCAACAGCTACCTGAAACATGGTTAACTTGGGCTGACCAACAGACCTCTTCCACCAAACTACACAGACACTGAGAGAGCACCCACAACTGTTTCTACAAGACAGCCTGACTTTTCCCAGCATCAGTCATAATTTCTGACAAATAGTGTAATTTCCAACTGCCCTGTCAGCAAAGCTATCAATACAGCCACTGTTTTGGAACATCTCAGAGACCATTTTCAAGACCGTGAATCTGTGTCTTTCAAGTTACAAGCCTGATTAGCACCAAATTAAAATTTTTTTATTCTTGACTGGACTAATTTTATTCTCAGTCAATATCCACAGATAGTAACAGCAAATGCTTTTTAGTTCCTTGTGTGGAGCCAACTTTCACTGTACCCTTTCTAAGAAATGCCCAGTAGGTTCTGGCTGTTCCCTCCGGTTTGCCAATGGCAGTGTGAATTCCACCTTAAGCCAGTTTGCAGTTCTAAGTGTTCTAGTTGTTTTCTGTTGCTGTGAAAAACACTCTGACCAAAAGCAACTTTGGGGAGGAAAGAATTTGTGTCAGCTTACACTTGTCACAGGTCACAGTCCATCACTGAGGGAAGTTAGGACAAGAACTGAAGCAGAAACCTTGAAGGAATGTTCCTTACTGACTTGCTCTCTGGCTCGTGCTCAGTTGGTGTTTTATACAGCCCAGAACCACTTGCCCAAAGGTGGTGCAACCCACGGTGGGTTGAGCACTTCCACACCAAGCATCAATCAAAACAGTCTCTCAAAGACATGGCCACAGGCCAATGTAATCAAGGCATTTTTTTAATAGAATTGTCACCCTCTTCCCAGGTGGCAAGAAAAACAACAGCACACTAAGATTAAAAGCCTTTATTTCTAGAGAGTTTCTAATATTACTATTACCAATACTGATGCAGAATACTACTGTGTTGTTTGGTTTTCGGTTGTGAGCCCAACCTTTAACAGCGGAGCCATCTCTCCAGCCCACTGGATGACTTTAAATGTCAACTTGCCACAACCTAGAATTACCAAGAAAGTATCAATTGTTCAGTTGCCTACATTGGGCTGGCATGTCTGTAGGAGATTGTCTTGTTAGCTGACTAAGTAAAATCCAGCCCACTGTGGGCAGCACCATCCCCTAGATTTGGGTATAGAACACTATAAAAGGGGAGAAAGCTAGCTGAGAACAAAAGCAAGCAGGCATGGGGTACAATAGTTTCTCTCTGCTCCCGACTGTTAATGTGATGTGACTAGCTGCTTAAGTGCCTGCCTTGGCTTTCCCTCAATGGTGAACCTGTGACCTAGAATTGCAAGCCAAATCAACTCTTTCCCTTCCCAAAGTTGCTTTTTGTCAGGGTATTTTACCACAAAAGAAGCGAAACTAGGGTGAATCACTTTTTGCTCTGCGTTTGTTGTGAGCTAAATATGAACAGACGTGGCCTAGAAGCATGGATTCAAGTTACTCTGGATGATATGTTGTGTTGTGGAAGTGGTCATATAACCTTTTATAGTCAGAGGACAAAAGTCACAAGTCTGTATTTGCTGCATTTGTTGGTGGCATTATCAGTTACTCAAGTTACAGCAGGAGAGGAAAACCTCTCCTGAAAGATTCAAATGTTACTATTAATCCTGGGATTCTTGAGAGAAAAAACAGTTCCACAATTTTGAGCCAAATTTGAAGCAAGCTCTAATTAAATACTAACCAGGTTGATGGGCTCTGGCCAGGTCCACCTCTGGGTTTCCAGGAAATGGTCACAAGTCACCCTTTTGCAGGGCTTAAAAAGGCAAAACCCATAATTCATTGCATTTCCAATCAGGTCCAATCAGGGGCAAGCTTACATCCTGACATATTTCCTCCCACCCACATGTGGTCAAGCACATTCAGTGCAGATGAGTCAAGCAAACTTGTTTAGGTGAGTGAAAACATGTGTTTTGTTATTTCCCAAGAACTACAGCGCCCAGCATTCCATGCAGTGACCTTGCCCTTAGGTAAGTGGAACTTACAGGTTAACCTTGGCTCTTACAGTTATGACATTCTTAGCTGTAGAGTTGGTGAAGGCTGGAGGTCTGCTAAGGTTCAAAGTGTGTTCCCAAAGATTTACCCAATAGTCACAGAGATGTGGAGGTTGGTGATAGCTAGTGGGAGGACCAAAGAGTACAAGATAATGTCGCCTTTAATCGGCAACATTCCACCTCTCCATAATCAGGAAGCTGTAGTCAGTCAGATCTGTCTGACAGATCTTCACCACACATGTGACTTCTTCAGAGAACTTCAGTTCACCAACTGCCAGAAAAGATCAAATTAGAAGCTAAACCTCTTCCAGCCATCCTTAGAATATATAAACAGATTTTCTTGAAGGCAGAGGGTGGGCCTGAGCCGCGCTTAAAAATAGACATGGAGACAGATGGAAAGAGAGGGTGGGTGGTTGATGGCAGCTACAGATAGAAAAACCCAAGGCATGTGTTGGAAAGAATGTGTGAGAGAGAGAGAAGCAAAGGGAAATAGGAGTAGGGAGAACATAGCCTACAAGCAGGGTACCCAAGCCATTGCTGGGAAGAATAGTATAGAGTGTGAAAACAGACAACCCGTTTTGAGACAGTGCAGTCAGTACAGGACTTAGTGCTTAAAGGTAAATAACAGGAATCAGCTGGCGGTGGTGGCGCACGCCTTTAAAAATCGAAGCACTCGGGAGGCAGAGGCAGGTGGGATCTCTGTGTGTTCAAGGCCAGCCTGATCTACAGTGCAAGTTCCAGGACAGCTAAGGCTACTTGGAGAAACCCTGTCTTGAAAACAAACAAACAACAACAAAAGATAAATACCTGGAAATACCTATGTGAGTAAAGACGTGTCTGTTATTGATTTGGGTAGATGGGAAGTGCCACATCCAAAAGCTTAGCAATGTTAATATCACAATGCACAGCCTTGGTTTTTTTGCTTGGTTTAAGTATTTTTCCATTTGTCCTATGACTTTAGATTATACTTTGCTTATTTTTATTGCTTCATTGTTTGGTTTGCTTTTCTAGATCATGAAACGCTAATAGTTTGCATGGAGGGTGGGGAGTGGTGGCTCACACTGGCCAAGGAGCCGAGAAGTCCCAGCCATGCCTGTCAGCATATCTGCTTTCAGAAATGTCGGAAGACAAGGAGCTGGCCTGCTAATCCCCAAACACAACTTGGAAGATGCACCAATTTGGAAACATAATACCACAGAGAGTCTTTGCCCACACAGCATGTCTGGGGTCTGATGGCCTCAACTGTCTGCTCCTCTTCACAAAGGAAGAATTTGCTGACATGCTTTCATTCAGCAGTAGAGGCCCTCTTTCTATTAAAATCTCCATTAGGAATGGCTGAGCCCTGCTGCAGGGCCACTCTGGTCTTTGATCTTCACCCCTTCCCCCAAATCCTGTCAGGCTGGGGGATCATACTGGGCTCCACACTTCACAGCCACTTGAACACTTCTTTCAGCAGTTTGGGTCTGTAACTTGTAAAAGACCGAAACAAACAACAACAACAACAACACAAAATCAGGCCTTGGGGATTTCTGACTAGGGAAACGTTCAGAGAGCTCTTTACTGAATATGGTGTTGATAGATTTCAAAGTCATACTCTTTGTTTAAACAGTAAACTCAGCTAAATGGAGGGTGAAGGAGGGGACTTCCTTCCTGTCCAACCACTCATCTGATAAATGTCCTAGGCATCATGTTGTTTTGTTGGGAGACCGGAATTCTAGTGACCGTGACTGACAGGAAGGGGACAAATTGATGTGAGACAGTTTCCAAAAGACAAAAGATGCATCTTGGGAGTTCTTAGCAGAGGGCTGATGTTTATTGAGTTATTACTTTATTACATTGATTGGTGCGAATGTGGGCGAATGCACACAGTACAGAATACATTCGGAGGTTAGTGCACAACTGGAAGGAACTGGTTCTTTGTTTCTATCATGTAGGTCTCAGGGATGGACTGGGGTGGTTTATCTTGGTGCCTTTCCCTGCTGAGCCGTATCACTGCTCCTTATTGTATTATTTCTAAAAAGAATTCCAACTCTTTCAGGTTTACCATTAGCTGCATGAATTTCACTTTCTACCCTTTTTGCACTAGACAGTTCTGAAAAGACTACCCACCCCGTCTTGCATAGGCCTTGACTCCAGGAACCAGACTTGGCATTTTCTTCTCTTAAAGAGTGTATTTTCTCTCACAATAAGCTGTATTACCCAGATTTTAGAACAAAAAAAAAAATTCAGACACTTAAACATTTAAGGAGCTCTTGTTACGATAAATCTTTCCGCCAAAGCTGCCGAGCCCCACCGCCACATGTGAGCTTTACGCCAGCCGCCCGCCTGAGTTAGGGCCCAAATGAATACACAGAACTGTGGCCTATAGGCTGAAGATGGATGCCCCAACGTTACAGAGGAACTTTGGGTGACTGTCCAGGTAGCAAGATGTCCTGTCAATTCTAGAGTTTATATATTATCCTTCTGTGGTCTTTGATAGAGTTGAAGACAGATAGTTATGGTTATAGTTTTCTTCAGTTATTATAAAAGATAAGTTACCCTTCTTTTATTTAGACAGAAAAGAGGAGATGATGGGGAATGTACTGTGTATGTTTACCTTACTGATTGTTAAATAAAATATTGTTTGGCCAATGAGACAGCAAGTTAGACGGAACTAGGAGTCAAAGAGGATTCTGGGAAATGTAGTAGAGAAGTGCTGATCCAGGCAGGAGTGACATAGCAAGGAGACTCATATTTAAGCGAAGGAGTAACAGGAAGGGACCCTTTTTTTCCCCTTGCTCCTCCAGCAGCACAATGTGATCCACCGGCAAGGAGGGACGCCAATAAGGCATCTGATAAGATAAGTCTTATAAAATATATAGATTTATGATAGTTAAGACTGAGCTAGCAGATGAGAATCCTAGTCATTGGCCAAGCAGCTTTGAACCTAATACAAGTTTCTGTGTATTCATTTGGGCCCTAACTCAGGCGGATGACTGGCATAAAGCTCACATGTGGCAGGGGGCTTGGCAGCTTTTGGCAGAAAGATTTATCGTAACAAGCTCTACTCAACTTTGTGAAATCTTTTTATCCTGGTTATGATAGCACAGAGTTTTCTGGAACACCACAGCCATTTTTCTGCTCTGACTTGAATATGTCCCCAAAGAGGTGTTTCATTGTAGCATAGAGAGCTGGAGTTTGTGAACATTAGCCAGACACAGAATTGCATTCTTCCCTACATAAATGATCTCAATCTCTAAAGCAAGCCTAGGAACCACCAGTTACTGTCCTTTTCTATATCAGATGAAGGATTGAAATTTAGGTGGAGCACATGATTAGTGAGGGAAGAACTTGGACTTGAACCAGTCAATGTCACCATGGCAAACGATATGGGGCTGCACAGAACTGCCTGGAGATGGCCACAGGGAATGATTAGCAGATTCACACCTCCATGGCAGACTGAACACACCATTGAGATGTCTGCAATGGGAAACACTGCAGTAATATGAGTGAGTTACCTCCAAATGCATGAACTCTGAAAACTACCTCTGAGGTGACGTAGTTAAAAGTAGATAGGTAATCTACTTTTTAAAATGCTTTACTCTTTGCATGTGTATGTGTGTCTGTGTGATGTGTGTGTGTTCACATGTGTGGGTGTGTGTATTTGTAGGTATACATACACTTGTGTGTGGAGGCTGAAGGTTGACATTGGGTGTCTTCCTCAATGGCTCACCACTTTAATTATTGAGGCAGGGACTCACTGAACCCAGAACTCATTGGTTCCCTGTCTCTGCCTCCCAAGTGCTGGGATGACAAATGGACTTCCATGCTGGACTGACATTTATGGCTTTTCTCTGGGCTCTTGGGATCCGAACACTGGTTCTCACATTCACACAAGCAAGCCCGTTATTCACTAAATCATCTCCCTAGCCTTACTTTCGTAATTCGATCCACTTTGATATGTTTATATTATATATAAAATAATGGTATTTCTGTGGTTTGAGTATTTAATGTTCCCCACATAGTCATGGAGTGTGTGCTTGGTCACCAGATAGAAGGGTTTAGGGAGGTGATTGCACCCTGACAGTTCTGACCTGATCAATAGATTAGTCCATGGATAGATTTTTAATATGATGGCATTATGAGGAGGAGATGAAAAGTAGGCAGTAAGGCATAGTTGAAGGAAGCAGGTCCCTGGAGTGTGCTAATTTGAAGGTTCTCTCTTTCTCCCTTTCTACCTCCTTCTCTCCCCCCTCCACTCTTCTTCCCCCACCCCATCCTCTCTTCTCTGTCTCTGTCTGTGTGTCTCTCTCTCCTTCCCATACCCCCCTCTCCTCACCCTGTCTACCCAGAGATTAGCCTGCCTTACCATAGACATGGAGCCAGCCAGCCATGATTGAAATCTCTAAAACCTTGAGCCAAAATAAGCAATTCCTCCCTTTCAGCCGTTCTTTCAGGTATTTGGGTCACAAGTTCTGAGAGTTACCTAACTTGGCATTCATCCTTTTGGGTTATATTTCTTACAACTCTATTCTCTTTAAGCTGTGTTTTGGTGGATGGCTCTTCATTTTAATGCAGTAAAATGTACCATTACTTTTTGTAGTTGTTGCTTTTGGACTTGGTTTAAGCAGGCAAAGATTTCTCACTGTCTCAAGGTCCTTCAAGACAGTACTGAGAGCCAGAAACATCAAAGAGGTCCATCTATTCATTTGACAGCTAATAGGACTGGGCGCTGGGTACTTGAAACATCAGTGAAGGGAAAGAGAAAATAAAAAGAAAGAAAACTGGGGCCTGGTAGAGCTTCCTTTCCATTGAGGAAGAGAAACAGAACTCCATAGACAGCATGCTAAGGAGCTTGGGCCCGAGAGCAAGAGAGCAGGGAAATGGATCAGGAGTTCCAGGAGAGTAGCAGTGCGAATAGGCAGCCAAGAATGTTCTTCCAGATAAAATGTTATCAAGCAGAGATTTGAAAGAGGAGAGGGAGAGAGCCCAAGGAGGCCCAAAGAAGAGGGTTCTAGAATGAGAGAGCAAGATGTGTAGCCTCTGGGCCAGGAGTGGACTGGGGCACTGGAGGAATAGCAAGGAGTGTGGTGGGGCATGCACAGAAAATCAAAGCAAGCGAAGGTTGGGAAAGTGTGCACAGATAGAAGAGGGTAGGAGCTCGTGGGCTTTCACACCAGTGTCATAAGGGAAGGAAGCCACAGCAAAATGCTCATCAGAGGAGTGACATGACCAGACTAATGTTTCAAAAGAATTATTTGGTTTTGGACTTGAACATGAGAGCTGGGACAAAGAGAGAATGCAAGAATTGGATGGCTGGTCCATGATAGGATGCAAATGCACCAAGCAAAGAGAGCCTCAGAAGGTTCTGGGGGGAGGGGCTCTGAAGGCAGAGCCAACAGGGTTTGGAGTGGACCTGGGGGTTCAAGGTCAATAATTCAGGTTCAAGAAGGACGGCATAGCGGGGCTGAAAGACTGGAAGAGAGGCCATGGGATTGCCCACCCCATCTCTGAGGGGATTGTGATTTAAGAGATAGATTTCTTTTCTGTGAAAGACTGTAGGGCATCAGAGGGGACGTAAGAGACTCAGGAGTAACTGTGTAGACAATGGTACCATGGTGGCCATGGCTGACAGGCTTCCCCTGTGGAGGAGGAGCATCCCCTGAGGGGTCTTTCTGTCAGCCCTGGATACTGTCACAGAACACTACAGCTGGGGGGTCTAATCAGTAGGCATGTCTGTGTCACACTTCTGGAGACTGGGAAGTGCAGTGTTAAGATGCCGGCCCTGAGCTTCGTAAAAGCTGCCTTACCAGCAGAGAGATATTTTGTCCCTTCTCCCCTTTCCCTTCTTACACACTTGTGAGTCTCACCAGGAAGGTCTCTTCTAAAGACCCTACCCAAACCTAATTGCCCCTCCAAAGCCTTACTTGCTAATGCCATTCCATTGGGACTTAATGGTTTCATCATAGGGATTGCAGTTCCCACATGGTGTCCCTGCCAAGTTGGTGGTTAATGCTGCAGAGGTTGGCAGTTTCCTCTTTATGTCCTCCTTGTTCCCAGATTCTAGCAGACCAGGGACCACTTCAAGCAGTTGTGAGGCTCCTCCTTGGCTGCAGTACCTAGTACAGGTCTGATTTCATCTGAACTCAGAAATCAAAGGAGCAGGGGGCACAGGGCACGACAGGATTTACAACCTTCCACCTCTCCTGTGGTGCTGAGCTGGCTCTGGGCACAGAGCAGCCTCATAAATACCAGCAGCTGGAATGGAAGAGCCAGACGCTGTCCTCAGCCAACCCTGAGCCACCTGGGCAAGCTGCTGGCATACCTTGGAGAACCCCGAGGTTAGCTGGCCTGCAAGCTACAGCATGGACCCTGCTCGATGCCAACCCATTTCTCTTGGTAGAAAAGCTCTTGTGATCTTTCCCTGCTTCAACTGCGTCTCAGGGTTGGCAGAAATCAGGGGCCTGGAATAAATTGAACCAGTTCGTATATACAACAAAATCCTATTTAGTCAAGGCAGATACACGTGGACCAGGTTTAAAATCCCAGAACTTTCCAAATAGCAGTTTTGTTGTCTGAATGGCACTCATTACAGAAGTGGGAATGTCAAAAGGTTGACTGGCTTTACAAGTCAAGAGAGTTACAAGTCTCGATGCACACTGCATAAAAGTACTACCCGGTTACTCTGCATGCATAAACTTGCATGTTTTTTACTCTACCACCTTTTGCATACTTTTAAAATGACGTTCACATGTATGGAGCTGCACACCTCTAGTCACAGATACTTTGGTGTTTGTTCTAGTTTCATTCTATCATTGTGACCAACACCATGACCAAAAGCAACTGAGGGGAAGAAAGGATTTATTTGACTTCCACTTCCAGGTCACAGTCAGTCCTTGGAGGGAAGTCAGGGCAGGAACTCAAGGCGGAAATTTGAAGGCAAGCCTGCTTGGTACTCTATAAAACTTGGCCTCTAACTAAGGATCTCACGCCAAGTTAAAGTATAGCAGGAACCATGGAAGAAGGTTGCTTGCTGGCTTGCACAGGGTTGTGCTTAGCTAGATTTTGTATACAGTCAAGGACCATCTATCCCGGGAATGATGCTGCCCATAGTGGACTGGGTTCTCCTGCATCAATTAACAATCGGCACAGTCCCCCACAGACATGCCCCTTCAATTGAGACTCCTTTTTCAGATGACTCTAGGCTCTATCAACTTGACCATTGAAGCTAACCAGGAAACTGCTGTGGTACAGTTTTCTCCTTCAGGCATACCGCTTTGGAATAAAATTACGTTGGTCTCAGCTTTGTGTCTTATCCATAAGCAGCCTTGTCAGGATTGCCCCTGAAAATGCTGCACCCTCAGATATTTCAGTCTCAGTCACGTGCCTTTCAACTACCCACAGCAAGGGCAATGTGACCACTCCTCCCAAAATCATCTTTGATTTTCACGCCCCACATTTGTGCATCGATTTGTTGCATTAACTTTCCTAGGGAGACACGAGCAAACATTTATTCACCTAGATGGGGAACTAGTGGCAGACAGTTCCATCAAAGTCCAACTCAGTAAACCAGTGGCTTACTTAGAGAGGACTGGTAAATGGGTTACTGACAGGAACGTGAAGACCTCACCCCCAACAGCTACATCACTGCAAAGTCTAACCCCAGCACAGACGATGACCTCATGGGAGCCGCATCATGGAGTCACCTTGCAGTCAGCCTTCCCTATGTGCTCCAGCACCTCTTGGGATTACTTGCAGCTAGGGTGGGCAGTAGCAAGAAGTCATGGCTGGCATCTCAGGCGAGGGTGCTGTAACACCTCCCTTCTCCCACCTTTGAGGGCATGTCAACAGCTCTGTTATTAGTTAGTGTCACAGCCCCAGCATCACTGATTATTCTGTTCAAAGACTAAATTCTGCCCTATGGCAGATGTCCTGACATCCCCAAACACACTTGCTGCTGGTGTTACATAGCCAGAGCTGCACCTCTGCAGGAAATCCACAGACAACAAAGCTTTATAGTGGCAACACAAGGTTAACTGAATTATTGTAAAGAATTGACTGTTGGGGTGGTGAGGTTGCCAAAGCATTTCTTCCCTGGAAACACACATGCAACAATAAGACATTAAATGTACCGGGGCAACCTTAAAGTAATAGTTGTTTATAACGTGACCATTAGAAGGGTTTAACATACTCAAACAATTAAACGAACCTCCAGTTGGTTAAGATTCGGTTTCCTGAGTAGTCAAAAGCCTGACAAAATCAGCAGAACACACGAGCAATTGTCTTAACAGAACGTAAAATTTTGTGCTCTAAGCCAATTCTCTTTTGCAAATGTTGTCAAGAGCAGAATAGTAGTTTTAAGAACAATTTTTCTTTTTTCTTTTTGTTTTGTTTTTCAAGACAGGGTTTCTCTGTGTAGCTTTGGAGCCTGTGCTGGAACTCTCTCCGTAGACCAGGCTGGTCTCTAATTCACAGAGATCCACCTGCCTCTGCCTCCCAAGTGCTGGGACTAAAGGCATGCGCTGCCACCACCACCCGGCCAAGAACAATTTTCTTGATACCTTTTCTACTTCATCATGTACCCTGGAGAGAAATTGCTCCGTTTGTTGAGCAAGGATCCAGCCACTAGAGGGCGCAGCCTCCTCATAGGTAGCTACCTTCATTCTCAGTTTTCAACTAAAATTGATTGTGATAGATTTGCAGATTTGTGATCATGAGAACACAGAAGTCAGATCACAGGGATGATTAGATGTCTGTCCATCATGGAATATGTATATAACTGGCCATGATCCCCTCCCTGAGGCCAGATGAGGCAGATAGCCCTCACTGATAGACATTTCCAAATCTCCCAAACATACAGACCAATGTTTGCATAGTTGCTTGCTTGCTCGCCTTTTGTATTAACAACTAGGGCACTGAATGAAGATGTTCAGATGTGTGAGCTTACACCTCTTACTTCATTCTTAGGAGTTGGGGAATCAATAATAATCCCAGCTGAAGCCATTTCTACTTCTGTCACGTTAGAGGTTCATGTTTTCAGTTTGATCTGGTGCATATCACAAACACTGACTGCCTGCCTGTGTGAGGTGCACAGCATGCTGCTGGCTCCAAGGGTGGCTTCAGAGGTCAATAAAAAGGTAATGGAGGTATTAGAAACCCCTTGGGTGACCAAGACCTAGCTACTGGACTGGTGGACCCAGAGGCAGATAGCTCTAATCCCGGAGAGCCTATTGGTCCAGGCTTTAGATGCCAGAGATTCCTGGACATAGGCACTCAGACTGGGAGCTTTTCACTCCAAATTTCAACCTCCATTGTGCCTGTGTCAGGACAGAAAGAGAAGAAAAAATGAGAAGGGAAAAAAGTTGCTTCTCAACTGATGGGTTGCAACCCCGTTGGAGTTCAAATAACCCTTTCCTAGGGGGTCTCAAATATCCTGCATATCAAATATTTACATTGTGATTCATAACAGTGGCAAAATTACAGTTATGAAGTAGCAATGAAATAATTTTATGGTTGGGGTCACAGCAACATGAGTGATTGTATTAAAGCATTGGGAAGGTGGAGAACTACTGCCCAAGAGTCTACTCCCAGCCTCTCACCAGCTGCGAGTCCAGCATGGCTAACAGTTCTGTGAAGTCTGCCTGCATCGAGATAATATTCCTTTTGTATAGTGATGTTTTAAATGAGAATGCTGAAGTAGCAATGAACAAATGCTTCAAGTCCACGTGCCTATGATGGAGTATGGCTTTTCTCCTTTCCAAGCATCAAATATTTCCAGGAATCTTTCAAGGAATCTTATTTACAATCAAAAACAGGTCTTAACCCCTTTATAATCCATGGTTGTGTCGTATCAGATTGCAGAAGTATCCAAAGCACCTTGGAGCCACTCTGTAATCTTATTTATTAAAAATGAGACCATAGAAAGTCCCTTAACAGCCCTTCAGTATGTAACTTGAGAAGGCCTACCACGGTGTGCATGCCTTTAATCCCAGCACCGAGGAAGCAGAGGCAGGGAGATCTCTGTGAATTCCAGTTCATCCAAGGCTACATGACATCTCAAAAAAAAAAAAAAAAAAAAAAAAAAAAAAAAAAAAAAAAAAAAAAAAAAAAGGTAAACTTGAGAGCCACCAAAATTTGTGTGTGTGTGTGTGTGTGTGTGTGTGTGTGTGTGTGTGTGTGTGTGTGTCTTCTAGGGCACTTCAAGTGTGACTCTCTCCTTAGAGGCTCACACCACACAGCCACGTTTGGATGTGTGTTATTCTTTCCATGAATGCCTCCTTTTCTATTCTAGATCTTGTTTATTCTATAAGTGTGGGGCTTGCTAACCCTGACCTTGACATTCATCTTTAATGTATAATATTTATTTAGCGTTTGTATTTGGTGAGTTTGCACATACAAAAGTATATGTTAGGGAGGTCAGAGAACAACTTGTGGGAGTCAGTTTCCCCCTTTTACCATGTGAGGCTCTAACTCAGGTCAGCAGGCTTAGCAGCAGGCCTCATTACCCACTGAGCTATCTTGCTGGTCCCCCAAAATCTCTTCTCAATAAATTCCAGCTCTGCCTCATATTAGCTCATCCTGCAGTAAAGCCAAGAATCCCATCTTTGCCTGACTAGAGTGATCTTTGCAAAAGACCCTTCAGGCTGCTGTAGGGGGTAGCCTAGGTCTGTGAGTCTCTGGCCTGAGCCTACTGTTCCTCACAGACCCCGGCACTGTAATCCTCCGTAACAGTATGTTGGCATCAAACAGAAGCCAGCAGCAGTAGGCAGCACCTCTGTCCTGGTTTGTTTCTGTTGTTGAAAACCACTTGGGGAGGAAAGGATTTATTTGGTGTCTACTTCCATATCACAGTCCATCAATGAACGAGGTCAGAGCAGGAGCTCAAAGCAGGAATGTGGAGTCAGAAACTGAAGCAGAGACCATAGTGGAATTATGCTTATAGGTTCACTTTCCATGGCTTGCTCAGCCCACTTTCTCATAGGAGAACTGCTGGAATTGGCTGGGCCCTCCCACATCAACCATTAGCCCCAGTAAAAGCTCATTGGTTTACCAAGTTGGACTTTGGTGCAATCATTACTTTGTTTTATTTGGGTGTTCTATCTGGGGTAAGTAGGAGTGTGTTTGTGTTTGTGTGTGTTGGGGGTGGGGGTGTCTCCTTGGGAAAGCTTTCTCATAAACATTGGGGAGTCAAGGATTGGGTTTACTGGAACAGAGGTGACAGAGGAAAGGGAAGGCCTCAGGCTACAGGCAGCCATGCTGGGCTGCCTCCCCACCGTGTTGCTGCTGACAGATGAAGGGAGCCTCTCTTGCCTCTGCGGAGCAGCCTTCTCCTTTGCAGTGAAAGGTTTGGGATTCTGTGACCTCTCAGGTCCTTTGTGTCATGTCAGGGTCAGGGTTAGCAAGCCCTACACTCATGGGATTAAAGATCCAACGAGTGGGGGATGGACATTGTTCAAAAAGACATAATAACATTCCTGGCTCTGGTGTTCACAGTGGTGGCAGGTCCGAGTGAGTCACCATAGGAAGACAGGGAAAACCCAGGGAACATGGAAAACCACTCCTCAGACTCTGTTTGGGAGTATGAAACCTTATCACAACTGATAAAATCAAAATTGCCTACAAAAATAGTGCTTGCTTTCCTAAAGCCATCGCCAACAAGGATGTTAAAAACAGTAAACCGTGCTGATTTAGGGCTAGAACGTTTGCAATGTTAAGTTTAACTGTATAGCCTTCCTTATATCCTTAATCCAAATAATGCAGCTCATGCAGCCACCTACCAGTTTCATTTTAAAAGATTTTTAAAAAGATTTGTTTTTTTAACTTGATGAGTATGAATGTTTTGCTTGTGTATTATATGTGCCACATGCATGCCTGACGCCATGAAGATCAGAAGAGGGTGTCTGATCCTTTGGAACCAGAGTTACAAATCGCCGTGAGCCACCATATGGGTGCTAGGAATTGAACCTGGGTTCTCTGTGAGAGCGGCGGGTGCTCTAACTGCTGATCCATCTCTCCAGCTCCAGGAAATTCTTCCAAATAAGCAAAATAAGTAAACCAGCTTACTTAGTTTTTAAATTTAATTTCAAAATAATTTTTAATTACGTGCATGGGTGTGGACAGGAGTGCAGGTTCCTGTGGAGGCTGTAGGCTGTAGAAGATCACGAACCGCTTAAGGTGAGTGCTGGGAGCCAAACTTGGGCCCTCTGAAAGGGCAGCAAGAAGCAGCAGGTGCTCAAACGTGGTAGGAAAAGCGGTGATGGTGGAGGCAATAGTGGGGCTGGCAGTTGCCCCAGGTGTGGGACTTCTTAAGAAGCAGCTGCAACAGTAGGTTAGTGGAAAAGTGTGATAAGTCTGTAAAAGTTTCTAAGTGGACTGAACCAGCTATGAGAAACTCTTGGGATGTTTCCATGGTCCAAAGGGAACTTCTAGAAAAGTATGAGCATGTGTAGAATTTCGGTCTAAATGAAGGTTGCCTTGTCATCAGTACTATCTCTTCCTCCTTTGCCGTAGTGGCTGGGCTGCTGGAGTCTCTTCCACAGGCAGCTGTTTCTGCTTCAGAGCATGGTGGGCAGGCAGGGAGGGATCCTGAATCTTACAAGCTCAGACTTGTGATGTTTGTTTACTTGCTGAGTCTCATGAGTCTCCCACCTGTTAGAGTTTCCTTTGCTGTTACTTTGATAAAAATACCCTGACCCAAAGCCACTATCAGAAACAAGGGCTATTTCAGCTGATCCGATACAGTCCATCATTGGGGAGGGCAGGGCAGGAACTCAAGAGCTTGGAGCAGAAACCATGGGGGAAATCTGTTAACTGGCTCACTCACAGGCTCAGGGGTGGCTAGCTTTCTTATCCAGCTCCTCACTACCTGCCTGGGGAATGGCATCCACACTCGGCAGGGCCCCCCTACATCAAGTAACACGCACAACAGTAAGCCACTAGTGGTTATGAGTCTCTGCAGTATACCATTCATGGCAAAAGGAAGTTTCCTTCCATGGTGGGTTGCAGCTGACAGCAACTGTGTGATCAATGATAGTAGCCACCCCATCCCAGAGGTCTATGATCTCCCCAGTCACAGGGTTTTGTCTGGGCTTTCAGCACCAGATGTGAACTCCCCCCCTGTGGAGTCTCAAATCCAGTCAGAAAGCTGCTGGTTATAGCCATTATAGTCATGTCACCACTATACAAGCAGGGACAGCTTGCCTGCAACACACAGGATGCATGGCTGAGCAGGATTGTTACTGGCCATCCTTCCTGCAGCAGTTCACATAGCACTTGCATGGGACACCATGAAAGCCAGATCAATCCCAACTTTATTTCCCTATGTCTTGTAACCAAAGTATATGGTGTCTTTATCAATAGAGTCTGTCTAGTTCTGGAGTGCACCTGACAACAGCAAACATATATATACTTCATGGTTTATGGGGTCTCGGGCCTCCCCCCGGCCAGTATAGAAGTAACCCACTTCTGGTACTGGGGTTTTTATCTAACAACACTATAACTTCTGGAGTACCCCTTCCCACTTGTGCGGGGAACCTCCTCTACTTAAGCTCTTTAGTTGTTTTTCTGTTACTGTTTAATATTAATTATGTGTTTGGATGTCTGTGTGTGGTATGCACATGTGGAGGTCAGAGGAATTCACTAGAGCTGGAGTTACAGGTGTTTTTCAGGTAACCCAGTGGTAGTATGATTGTAAGGAAGGTGGAAGAACCATTGCACTTTGTCTGTCTTCAGCCCAGTTCTGCACATCAGGGTTGGTGAAATGATTAGCCAAGTCATTGTCACTTTTCTGTGGGTCCCAATACTTAACACTCAGTTGGGTGAGACCCTGATAGTGGCTTTACCTGTTGCCCGCTTGCATAGAAATGCTTGTAAGAGGCCTCAAAGGTGAGGGCATATTTGCATAGGCCCCATATAGTCTGTTTGCCAGTCCCTTTGGGGCTAGTTGAATTATGTAAGTGTCATTTCCAGATTTATTGTCCCTACTGGAGTAATGGGTCACATGACTATTTAGCCTGTCTTACAAGACTCTTAGCCGGCTCAAACAGCTCTTGACACTCTTTGTACTGGTCCCACATAGGACCCATGTTTGTCAAGTTATACAGAGGACAAACAACTTGGGTAATGTGGGGTATAGAAATCCACCAACACCCTAGGAGTCCAAGTATACCTGAAGCTCTTTTATATTAACAGACACTGGCTGTTGTAGAAGTCTTAAAGTAACCCTGCCAGGTATTATATGTGGCTTAGCAGACCATAATGCTCTCTAGAACTTTACAACTATGCCAGGCCCTCCCTTGCATCTTCTGTGGATTTTCCCCATCCTCATTCCTTTAGGTGCACCTGTGTGTCTTTTAGATGCTCCCTGAAAAATCTGTTTTATTGTCTTTAAAAACTACAATCAAGCATCTACTCCTTTAGCAACAGGGAGCAGGCTGAGAATGAGACCAATAGAGGAGACACAATATCAACACACTGAATTTTGAAGGCAAAGTGTCAATTGCTCCCTGAATACTAGATCTGTAAATCTGTAAATCCGTAAAACACTCAGAAGTTAGCATTATCGTGTCATCTATGTGATGAAGCCATTTTACAGAGGTCAGACAGGACAGAAGAACAAGGTCCTGGACCATCATCATTCCATGACAAACAATGAGACTGAAGTAACCTTGGGACGGCACTTTAAAGGCCCATTCCAAGTGAAAGTAAACTGGTCTCCGGATGCTAAGGGAATACAAGAAAAAAATGTTTTGTAAAGGAAAAGATACCAGCATTTGTATCAGTCTGAGTCCGGCTTCCTCATCCTGGGCCATCTCCCTGGGGCCTTGTATATTTCCTCACTCCAGTAGGCTTTGTTGGACCGGCCCAAACTGTTTAGTTTAGCTCAGGCCTGCCTGGCTGTACCCCACTAGGGGTCTGATACACTCGTGGCCTGAATTGCAGCTGGAGTCATTCAGCCACACTGACAAAAGCAGCCCTGCCTGCTGGGATGCTGCACTCTCAGTGGGACAGCCTCCTCAGTTGGGACAGCAACCACCGAAAGGGGTGGTGCATCCACTCCCTCTCAAGTCATCTTTTATTCTGTTGGTCCCCATTTGGGCATCAAGTATTGCATGTGTCCTGTCTTCCCAGGAAGTCTCTCACATGAACCCCAGTGAAAGAGTAAGACCCAGGACACATGGAAGACTGTACTGACTATGAAGTTTCCTCCCTGGTGGCTGATTTCATAGTATTGGAGGGTCTATGAAGGCTGCCCAGGGAGAAAATTCAACAACAGTGTTACCCAGCAGTGAACCCGGAAAGCTACAGTGAGAAGGCCTGGCAAGATGTGTCCATGAGTGGCTGTAATAGTCACACAAATATTAAAGGGGTAACCAACTGTTTTCTGATTGGATTTATGGCCCACCGTACAGGAGAAAACACATACCTGGTACTGTAAATACTGCCAAGAATCCATGACTGGGGAGCTCATAGGCTCCAGGGGCAAACCTACTACCATCATTTTGCTATAGCAGACTGCCCTCAACATTCGTATCTCTATACCCATAGGTCAGTGCAGCTCTTAGACCTTGTAAGAGAAGCTTCTCTGTGGGGTGGATGGCAGTTCATCCAGAAACTCAGTTGCTCAGAGTGCAGAGAATAAATATACGTGGAGTGCTCAGCCATTAATGAGACACCTATATCATACCCTTCCTCCTCAAAGCTTAAGGAATATCTAAAAGGAGAGGGCAAAAAGATTCTAAGAGTCAGAGGTCAGGAAGGGCTGGGTGAAACAATGCCACTACAGCAGCTGCACTTGCTTGTACATAAGACCAAGGCAGTCAGTATTCCAGCATGGATCAGGGAAGTGTGATTAAGCCCCTAACCCTAGCTGAGGACCTACTAAGAGTTGATGGCTTCAGGGAGAGGGAGGGAGTGTCGATTTTTGTTAAGGTTTGTTTGGTAGGTCAGCTAGGCTCCAGTGGGTGCCCCAAATCCTTGCATATATGGGCAGCACCAATTGGGCTCATTGAGTTAAAATTTATTTTTCAAGGAGAAAATGAAGCTGGGGAGGTGGGAATGGATCTAGGAAGAGGCATTAGGGAGAGGGGGATATGATCAAAGTACATTGTGTGTGGACATGAACTTCTCAAAGAATCTTCATTTTTTTAATTAAAAACAGAAAAAACATGGAGA
>NW_023276807.1:224302502-224350447 GCF_003668045.3 Cricetulus griseus
CACTTCGCCTCGTTTCTCGGTGGTCCCTCGGCGATCCACACGGAGAGGGGCCACTGCTGAGAGCCCAGTCCCATCCTGGCCACCACGGAGCCCTGCTGACAAGTAAGAGCCCTTACTCTGGTCACCCCCTTTCTCTCGCTGTCTGAAGGCTAAGGGGAGCTCGCAGGCTCCATCCCCTCTCTTCCTCCTCCCTTGGGCCGGCTTTGGTCAGGAATGCAGGAGGACGTGCGGGCTGACAGGTCCCCTTATTACCCACGCCAGCAGCCCCGCCCAGTCCCACTTTGGAAGGGTCCCGGGAGACAGTCGATTTACCCCCCAGGAGCCTGGGTGCTTGGCTCCCGGGGACCCTAAGCTCTCCGGGACAGAGCGTGGGGTTTGGGGGGACACACTGGATGCCTTGTAGGGTGCAGAGTGGGGAAGGGGCTTCTGGAAGCTAGACCAGTGTGGCCAGAGTTCTGGTTTTTGTTATACGGAACTTGTGGTAGGGAGAGGGCAGGGAAGACACTAAGTGTGTGGGTGTGACTGAGGTTTTGGGCATGGTGGGGTCTAGTGCCCAGCAGCTGTAGAGCAAACAGCTTGCAAACTGGGTTTTCTACCCAGCCTGCCAGAAAGACTCGAACGAGGCTGATCTTCGTGAACAGAGCGGGAGAAAGGTCCCGCGCCAAGAATTCATTCCCAACTCGCCCTGGAACCTCTCACCACCGTTATCCAGGAGAGACTGAGCAGTAGGAAAAAACCTGCGCCACAAACACGCAGGACTTTTGGCCCCTCTGTCCTACCCGGACTCCGTTGCCTCCTGGTGTGTCGCTCCCCCTTCCCCAAGTCCTGGAGCCATAGGGTGTAGTGGCCTGACTAAAGTGACTCTATTCAGTCCCTGATAGAAATGATTGACGAAACAAGCATTCCTTTCTCTCCATCACTCCCTGCCCTGGCGCGACAAAGAATACTAAAATCTTCCAACCAACTAACCACCAATCACAATGAAACAGAATGCACAGTGCAGAGGTTCAGCTGCGTGGAGTAAGAGATAGAGTTACCTACTGTGGCTGGGAAACCTCAAGTTCAGATGAGAGGTGCACGATGCCAGACACGCCCAAATTAGTTTTATCTCCCAAGTCCTTGGTGTTGAAGAGATGCTCAAATCAGCATAGTGGATACTTTTTTCCCCACATGGAAGTGCTGAAATTCAACAGTTCTGGTTTAGTGTTGAGGACTCGAACCTCTCTCTATCCTTCCCTTACATCACCACTTGCTGTGTATAGGCAGGCCCATTTGTCATCTTTAGAGTAGGCATGGTGTCTTGTGTACTTAATTGGCCAGGGAGCTGCTTGAGGGAGGATGCATTCATTTCCAGGGTCACTTCACACATAAGAGCCTGACTCGCTGGACTGACCTTACCTTGGAGAAAACTAACTTCTTTCTAACCGTTGCCATTCCCTTTTCCTACTCTTTAGTCCTGTTATATCTGTTAAACCCAAGACAAAATATGTGAAGCCTGGGAGTCCCTGATGGTCTCCAGGCTGTTTCTAAGGAGACTGGGTCTCAGTGGTCTGCAGTTGCTTTTTTCCCTGTGACCTCTGTGTTAAAAAGCAAGATCATTTACACATTAAGTGGCAACACAGAGAATAAAAATCCGTTTCTAAGAACAAAGCCCACTCTGGACCCTCTCAGTCTGAAGCTTCTCTGAACATTCTTTTAGGACACTTGCATTTTTTTTTTTTCTTCCCAGCTGGGAGCTTCTCCTGGCCTCTTCTCTAACCCTCTGACCTCTGGATGACTAGTTGGGAAGAGCTTTGTGAGGGAAACATATTTTCTGGGCTGAGTATATAATCATCAGAAAGCGGACTAAGGTCCTAGAAAATTCTACATTGTTTAAGTTGTTTTATGCCAAAGATGTTCAGATATGCACTTGAGAGAATTTTGAATACTTTCTTCTCATTAGTCCCAACATTATGTCCCCTTTTTCTTTTCTCGGTTTTTAAAGCAGATCTTGACATCATATGGTTTTATCCATATGGATATCCATATATCAGCACAATCCTGAAAATGTTAGATCACTATGATGCTACTGTTGCCCTCAAAGTGAACAAAGATTTTTTACTATCACCCTTTATGCAGCCTATACTGTATTTTTCCCTCAACTTTCTCTAAATGTCTTTCTGGAGTTGAACTGCATCCTGTTGCTTTGTATAATGTGTTGTAGTCCTGTTGTATGGCATTGCTTTCAAGCCATTTCCTCTCTCCTTTTTACAAGTTCCCACTAAAGACTGAGATGGGTAGTGTTTAATTCATTTTACCCTTAAGGAAACTTGCAAATGCAGACGTTGTCTTTGCAATGTAGCTGGTCACTGGGCAAGCCAGCACTGACAGGCTGACATCATTCCTTGGATAAAGGTGAACAATCTTTGAGAATAACAGTATGGAGTATCAGCAGCCCCCTGAAGGGAACCCCTTGGCCCACTGCACCTAGAGCTTATCACTTTCTGTCAGAAGATCCTTTGTCATCATTTGGTAATGGGCCTTTTGGAGTTTAGACAATGAGCTACCAAGTCAGGAAGTCCCGGTTTGCCGTAGGAAAACAGTGTTCTTCTCTGGTTGAAGACATATATATATATATATATATATATATATATATATATATATATATATGCCTTGTCCAGGTAGGCAGCAACCCCTTGCCCTTCTTCTTTGGCTCCTTGGTCTAAAAGTAGGATGAAGGAAATGACTATGTCTGGTTTCTAGAAAAAAAAAAAAAAAAAAAAGGCCTCAGAGGAGAATTTGGGAGGGGACACTCACTGGTCTTTGAGCATCACCTGGGTGTTTTGGCTGGTGGCATCTTTCATACTAATGTCCCCAAGTCCTAAGACAGAAGAGGAAGAGGGCTTTGTCTCCCCAATAAAGTCTCAAGTTTCTAGACATCTTAGTTTATTTTGCTTTTGTCTAACGAGGGTTGGTAGCACCAGAGTGTTTTGGTATTTGAATTTTTATCACTTATGTTTATTTGTTTCTTAAATGCAGTGTTAAGTCATTTTACATCTTATTAATGATCATAGGTTGGGATCCTCCTTCCTCTGCAAGCAGTGTAGGGAAAAAGGACTTCTTGTTTCTGGTATTCTACATCCCTACCCCCACCATGAAAAAGCATCGAAGAGAGTCTTAGCACTCTCAAACAAATTGACTATAGTATCAGGGATCCCCAATTCAGTGCTATTGGTCTATGTCTGTCTTTAAGGCACACCACCTTGGCTGCTGGTGTGCTTGAAACCAAAGAGTGCGCATGCATCTTCTAACTTGGCTCTCTTCAGAGTTGTCTCGATGATTCTGGATCTCTTGCAATTCCATATGTGTTTTAGAATTGGTTGACTTGTCAGTGTCCACAAAGAAGCCAGCTAAGATCAGGACTGTGTTGGATGTATGGGTCAACATGGGGAGTCGTCTCATTTTTAAAAGTAAGTCTTCCAGTCCACAAACATGGGATGATGCTCTGCCATTTGTTGAGATGCTCTTTAGTTTCTTTCAACAATGCCTTGTACTTTCAGGGCGTAACATTTGTGCTTCTTTTGTTGAATGGGATTACCTTCTCCCATTTGATTTTTGTTTACTCATTAAAAGCAGGTAGAAGGGGCTGGAGACAGGACAACAGTTAAGACCTTGTACTGCTATTGTAGAGGACAAGAGTTTGGTTCCTAGTACCCACATAAGCTGGTCCACAGTTGCCCATAATGCTACCTCCAGGGCATCTGACGCCATCCTCTGGCCTTCACAGGGACTTCACTCATGTGCACAAACAGATACATATACACACAATTAAAAATAAGTAAATAATTTAAAAAGTATAAACAAATATCATTATTTTGAACATTGATCTTGCATGACCTTGATGAACTCATTCACTGATTCTAATTTTAGTAAATTTCTTAGGAATTAAAAAAGTACATCTTGTTTATGTGTGTACATGCAGACACATGTGAAAATCAGAGGATAACTTTCAGGAGTCAGTTCTCTTCTTCCACCATGTGGGTTCTGGGAATTGAAACTAAGGTCAAGAACCTTGTTGCTGGCAAGCACTTTCACCTGCTGAGCCATCTTGCTGGCTTGGTTTCTCCGGATTTAAAAAAAATGTGCATATGTGAGTACATCCTTAAGTAGGAGATGGAATGGCAAATCCAGAGGCCCATGAATGTGAAAGCAGGTGGAAACAAATGTGTGCAAATCCCTGTGGCCAGAGCTCTGGGCAGCAAGCTGATGCTACTTCTTGTGATGGTAAGAGGGTAGAGGCTTGCTAAAGCTGGCACTGGGAGCTAGGCTGACTTGAGATACAGGAAGAATATTAGAACCCATCTTAGGAAGAGACTTTTGATTAGCACCAATGTTGATCAGCAGCAGTGGTAGCTGAGAAAGTCTGTCCTGCTCAGTCCAAATGAGAACTTTCAGGCCTCTGGGTAGATGCCACTACCCTGTAGATGCCATTATCCTGAGTGAGCACTGGAGTCTTTGTACCAGCTGGCCTTGTGCAGACGAGCCCAGCCAGCTTCGCCGATGTGGCAGTTGGTGCCGTTGCTGATGCTCTCTGGGCTCTCTCTTGGGAGCCAAGGCTGCCATGAACAGCATGATCCCAGGGGTGAGGGTTTTTTTTTTTTGTTTGTTTGTTTGTTTTTTAACCCATTTCAACACAGCACTCCTCTATCCGGTCACTTCCAGGAGGGTTGAAGATGTGGCTATGGTCTCTGTGACTGGGCTCTCTGGGTTTGGCTGTCATGTAAAGAGCACAAGACAGAAACAATGGATTGTTGGACCAAGTGGTGCCCCTCAGACCCTCAGACAAGACCCTCTGGCAGCTCCTGGAGATGCCCAAAGTGTACAAAGCCAAGGCTGAGTCTCAGTTTGATGCTCAGGCCTTCTCTTAGACAGAGTCTGGGGAAGATGACACTTAGGGAATGAACCGATGAACTGTCTCCCTCACCACTTCTGATGGGTCATCTCAGAAAAAAATGACTTGTGTACTCCCATCTCACACATAACACACTCAACTCATTCCAACTCTCTGAGCCCCTCCATAATTGTGTGTCCACCTAGACTGACACTGAGCACTCCACCCTGAGGGGTTAGCATGAAGTCTGTAGTCAATTTTATCCCTGGGGACAGAGGGCTTGCTGGGTTTGACTGGATTGCTTCACAAGTTTGCCTATCATCCTGGCCTCCAGTCTGTCTCCTCTCCCTACTTTTTATGGACTTCCATCTCCTTCCAAGAGGCCTGAAAAGTCAGACCAATCTGATTAATCCCAAGATGTTAGTTCTAAGATACAGTGTTTCTGAAAGGGTGTGTGTGTGTGTGTGTGTGTGTGTGTGTGTGTGTGTGTGTAGGATGGTTAAAACCTGCTTCCTTTGTGGCATGTATGTTAATAGTGGTTGAGAGGAGACCATATGAACAATAAGACCTCTAGGATCCCATGATGATCTCGAGAATCCATGTAAAAAGTTGGGCATGGCAAATTCAGGATGGTGGTGTACTGGCAGAGACAGGTGGATGTCTGGAGCTCATTGGTCAGCCACTTTAGGCTACTTGAAAAGCTTCAGGCCAGTGAGAAACCGTATCTCAAAAACCAATGTGGATGGAGCCTTGAGAAACAACACCCAAGGTTGACATCTGACCTCAACATGCATGTGTATACATATATACATATGCTCAATCACACATACATGCACAGCCCCCCCTACACACACACACAAACCTAAAATTAATTTTAAAAATATCATACAGATGGAGTGGTAGATAGAGTGATATCCCTCTTGGATTTTGCCCAGATAGTTGCAATTTAAGATTATATTAGTCATCGCCCTTTGAGCATTGCCTATGAGCCAGTCACTACTCTGGATACTTTGGACTTTTTGTGTCACCCCAAGGACCCTATCACTCTTCTCTATTTGTAGAATCTGAAGCTACTCTTGGATGCCAACATCCTGTTCTTTCTAGTATTATCTGGTATCCCAGCCATGCTCCCCTTTTTCTTGAGTGACGTAGGTTGGGTATTTGAACCAGTGTGCATTCTTGCCTCGTTTCTGTGTGGCCTTTGAAACTGATTGTGAGTTTCCCTACCTTCACTGTGGGGAGCATGCTGCAGAGATGAGGTGTGCCACTTCATTGTTAGGGGTGTGTGTTACACATGTGTGCACAATTACTTGCAAACGTACTCACCAGTGCAAGTACGTGTGGAAGCCAGAAGTTGATGTTAGAATGCCTTCCTCAATTGCTTCTATATCACATTTTTTTTCCCAGTGGCAGCTAGGCTGGCTGATCACAGAGCCCTGGGCTCCTGCCCCAAGCACCAGGGTTACAGATACAGGCTGCTGTGCCCATGGGCACAGAGGATCTGAATTCTGATTCTCATACTTGTCTAACAAGCACTCTACCCCCTGAGCCATCTCCCTAGCCTCTGCAGGTTAATAGTGGTTGATAGGTGGTTTTACCTTTTCATCCCATCTCTGTGAGTTTCCAGTAAGCACATCTGAAAGTGTTTGAAATTGTTCCTTCAACCTCCCTAGGGAACATCCTGGTCAAAGTAAGAGTCCACACCAAGCCAAAGGTGGACTGTGGGGAACCCTGACTGCTCACAACAAATTATGCCAACAAAGCCCTCATTTTGAAGGCTGAAAAGTAGTCAGCTTTGTATAGCTACTTTCTCACCACCTCACTGAGTACTGAGCATTCCATCTGCACAACCAGAAATAGACAGGACTGAGGTAGAATTCAGGGCCAGGGGCAAAATGAATCAGACCTGGACCAGTCTGGTGTCTACAAGTCTCCATCTGTGTCTGAGGTATTCACAAGGGCTTCCCTCATGCTCTGAGTATACCTCATCTGCCCAGGACAGCCTCCCTCCACGATGTGTAGCCAGAAACAGCCCCAGACCACCACTCGGAAATGGAGTCTTGGTCCTGGGCCAAGACCATTCATCTCTCCTGTTGGCCTCAGCAGGAAGTGAGGTGTCAGTGAAGGAGACAGCCTGCATCTCAGCCCCAGCCCAAAATCTGAATCTCTAGAGCGTCAAAGAGAATATTCTGACTGGTGAGAGTTCTGCGGGGCTCTGACTCTATGGTTCAGCAGCAGCGTGGACCACGCTGCTCTCCTGTGGTGAGCTTGTCTCCCGTGGTTGTCTAGACCATGCTTTGAAGTAGGGACAGCAGGATAAGAAAGGGTGCTGTAGAACCCACACATAAAGATATGGGCTGGGAAGATGGCTCGGCGATTAAGAGCATTTGCTGCTCTTCCTAAGGATCACAACTGTCTGTCATTCCAATTCCAGGGATCCAATGCCCTCTTTCAACCTCTGTGGAGGAGGTATCTGTAGGAAGACTCTAGTAGTCTCTGGTTGCAGTTATCTGGGAGGAGGAAGCTACAGTTGTTAGTTTTTGCACACACTTGTCAGTAGTTTATAAACATTTGTACTTGAACACTGTCAACATTCACACTCAACTATGCAAAGACTTTGCCATTCTGATGGGTCTGAGGTATTGGGGTCATTGACGTGATGGGTGGCCGTGTCAAACAATACGCATGCGCTCAGGACCTCATCCACTCTTTATAAATTTAAGCAAGGTTTCCTTAACCCCCCAGAAAGATTCACATAGTAGCACAAAAGGCCTAAAATAGCCAAGGAAACTTAAGCATAAAAAGCAAAACTGTAAGCATAATACCTGGCTTCAAAACATACCTCAGAGCCATAGTAACAAAGGCAGTCTGTTGCTGGCATACAAGCAGGCATGCATACAAGTGGAACACAGCTTTGTCTTTAGTCACCTGCTTCTTGGTAGAGTGTTAAAAATATATGTCAGGAAAGCTGGCTCCATGGGTAAAGTATGGCTACATAATCATGAGGAGCTGAGCCACGTGAAGGGGGATGTAGTGACCTGTGTCTATATCCCCAATGCTTGGGAGGTGGCGATAGGTGGAGCCTAGGGACTCACTTGCCAGTGAGTTTACCTCGTCAAAACAGCAAGTTCCAAGTTCAGTGATATTGCCTGTCTAAAAGTATAAGGTGGCAGTTGAACTCTGGCTTCCATACTAATAACAGTAAATGGAAAAAGGATAGCCACATGTAAGAGACTGAACCTAGGTCCTTATCTTTCTCTGCACCCCCCTCCCCAAATCAAAGTGGAGAGTTTAATATAAGACTTAAAAACTTACTTTTCCTATTAGAGCAAACACAAGGGAAATGCTTCAGGAAACACACAAAGATTTCCTGGATAGGATTCCAAAAGTACAAGCCAAGAGGCAGGCAGGAATTGATGGCTGGAATTACATCAAGGTTTAAAGGCCCTGCATAGCAAGCAAACAACTGAGCCAAGAGGCAACCTAGAGAATGAGGTGGACTTTGCCTTCTACTCATCTCACTGTTAAAAACCTCTGGAATACAAAGAGAACTCAAGAAAGTTAAAAACAATTAGTCCTTAACAAAGAGGAAATATAAATGGCCAAGAACTTTGGGCAGGGGTGGAGGGGAGAAACTCATTTCTTCATTCACTAAGTACACAGAAATGAAAACTGCAGTAAAGTTGTAGCCCACCCGAGTGAGAATGGACGTATATTTTTTAACTGTTAATGAGGATTTGGAGAAAAAGGAGGCCTCTTACACCATCCTACTTAGCTTTAACTGTCAACTTGATACAACCTAGAGTCATCTTACAGAAGAGCTTCAAATGAGGGATTATCTAAGTCAAACCTATCTCAGTGGGCATGTCTGTTGGGGGTGTGGGTGGGGTTGTCTTGTTGTAGGAGGGTCAGGCCACTGTGGGTGATACTACTCTCTGGTCAGGTGATCCTGGGCTGACAAAGTAAGCAGTCTCTACCTGAAAGTTCTGCTTGGGTTCTTGTCATGATGTCCCTCAAGGATGTAAGCCGAGATAAACCTTTCCTTCCGCTAAATTGCTGGGGGTGGGAGAGTTGACTTTTTCATCCACATTGCTGGTTTTCTCCTGTTTCTAACTTCCCTAAGTCCTGAGTTAAATTCATCTGTTTGTTCATATCCTCTTCCAGGTCATTGACTATTTTTACCAGAAAGCTTTTCAAATCTTTATCTGGCATTTTACGTATTTCAGTGTCTGAGTTCAAAAGTGGAGTTAGGTTCTTTTGGAGGAGTCTTGTTGTCCTCATTTCTGTGTGGTGATTTGTACATCCATTGGTTGGATATCTCTTTGAGATTTTTGTTTTGCAAGGTGGGGCAGAATCTTCTTTTGGGGCAGTCTAGTGGTTAGGGCTTAATCCCTGGCACCAAACACGATGCCATCTTTTTCCTGCTGTTCCCCAGAATTCCTGCTCTTTGACTTCCTCCATGGGTTTCAGGAGACCTTTCTTTATTTCTCTCTTGGGAAAATAGTTCATTTTCCTTTGTTCCAACTCCTGTCTTTCACTGGCTCTCACAGCCTCTTGTCTACCTCCTTACTTAGAGTTCCCGGCACGAAGGATTTTCAAATCCTACTCCCTGTACATTGTCGGTCCTAGAATCACATCAGGGACTCTGGTGTATACTGGAAAGTTCCTGGGGTGGCAGATGAAGTGCTGTTGTTTGGACAATTGAAGTAGCACTGTTCATAGACATCCAAGAAATGGAAGCACATTGAAGATCGAGAGCCTGCTTTCACCCTGTGATCCCATCCTTCCCTCAATTCTGCAAGAGCAGCAAGACGTAGCTGACATAAACCTTATTGGAGATTGCCTGCAGTCTTTTGTCCCATTGCCCTTGGCACAATTTAATGCCTTATTTTATAAAGCACAGGAAATTGAGCTTATACAATATAATATAGTCTATAAGTGAGAATTTCTGTTTTTTAAACAATGGTTTATAAAAACTGGATCCAGAAGGACCTGCCTAAGTTCATCCCCCAGCTCCAGTTCACACTTGGAGAAATCAGAGTTCAAAATTAAACCCAGATCTCTGAAGTTCATAGCTGAGCATCAGCCTACACTATCATTAGTACTTGGACAACTTGACTGGGAACAGGAGTGCGGCACCAGCCTGAACCAAGGTACACCAGCTAATCATATTTGACCACCAACGGTGGGCCAAAGATTTAAGAAACTTTTTCTTTGATTCTCATTACAGAAAGTCCTATGAACTAGGTATTTCTCATTTTCATATGAAGATTGTTTTTAAGAATGTATCCCTTCAAGTCTACAGAATTATTAAGACTAGAAAACCTAAGTAGACCTGGGTTTCCTGTGCTAATGAGCAGTGGACATGGAATTTGAACCCAGTTCCAAGTGATCCTACAATTCTCATGTATGTTGCTTGCTGTCAATGGGGAAGCAGCAGTGATCTGTTGTGTGTGGATGGAGAGTATGGGGACAGCCTGAGTGGTCACTGACCATTTTTTGGGCAAAAGCCATATACAAGGCCTTGGTTGTGGGGCAGCGATGTTTCTGAAGGAGTCCCGGGATCCTGAGACCCACTGTGTGAGTGATTTCTTTCCACTTACCTCTCAGACAGCCCTTATATCCCAGCACCTCTTGTCAGGAGGGCTTAGTGGATGTTATATTCTCAAATGGATTGAATGCAATGTAAAAATATCCTTAACTGCTTAATTGCAAGCCAGTGAGAAAATACTGGGAACAAAATTTATCACTTTCTGGTAAGCAACAGTGGTGAGCAACCCCCTTTTAGCAGTCAGTGTTTTTTTTATTCTGCCAGACAGATACTCCAGTCCTTACTCATGTTGTTTGTAGCCCTCTGATGTTGACCTTTTTCTGGACTCCACCGGATGAGTCGTTAAGAACATGTGCTGCAAAGTTCCCAGGTACCCCTCAAGTGATATTCAGTAGGATATTCTTCAAAGAAGGTCCTATGGAGCATACCCTCACGGCCCGCACAGCCTCAGGCCATGTGGACCGAGCTGCTGCAAAGTGTCTGCAGTCATCTTCTGTGTCTGACTGACCCAGTTGGCTGTCACCCTGTGCTCACAGACCAAGGATTCCAGAATTTCCATGATGTCTGTGATGCAACTTCCCTGCTTCCGAGTGTTCTGAGACTCTGGGTATGAGGAGACACCTTCGAGGAGTTCAGAGGGATGCTGAGGAGAGTGCTTCCTGCTGTCTGACCACCCTCTCAGACCAGTCTCCCCCGACCCCACTCTACCTCTATCTCTCTGTCTCTGTCTTTGTCTCTCTCTGTGTCTCTGTCTCTCTCTCCCCTCCCCCTTCTTCCCTCCACCACCCCTTGGTGTATGTGTTGCTGCACAATGCCCGTGCACATCTATTCTGAGGCCAGGGGAAGACATTGGATGTCCCCTTCTATTGCTTTGTTTGTTTTGTTTGTTTGTTTGTTTGTTTGTTTGTTTTGAGACAGTCTCTAGCTGAACTTGAAGCTGTCTGTCTAGGCTAGGCTGGTTGGCCAGTGAGTACCCAGGATCCACCTGTCACCATATCTAATGCTTGGGTTACAGGCATATGTGGCCATGCCCAGCTATTATGTGGCTGATCATGACTTGAACTCAAGACCTCTCAGTTTCACATCAAGCACTTTTAGCCCCTGTATCATCACCCTAACTCCTTTCTTTTTTCTTTTAGTTAATTTTATTTTTTATTTATGTTTCTCTCGTGTGTGTGCATGTACATGTATGTGCGTGTGCGAGTGTGTATGTATGTGTTTCCTCAGAGGCCAGAAGAGGGCCTGGATCCATTGGAGCTGGAGTTGCACATGGTTATGAGCTACCTGCTGCAGATGCTAGGAATTGAACTTGGATCTTCTGCAAGAGCAACCAGTGCTCTGAACTGCCTGGTCAGCTCTCAAGTCCTTCTCATGACTCACTCTGGCAGGAGCTGATGGAGTAGGTCAGAAGAAGACAGAGGTGCACCATCCTTCTGGATGTCTCCACATGTCTGGGGAAGCAGATGGAGAATTTCCTATGCTATTCCTGTTCGGAGTAAAGGGAAGGCTAGAGCCACAAGGTCCACACAGCCTCACTACTTTGGGTGTCTGGTCTTCTGGGATGCCTGGAACTTTACCCTCTTGTGGGTTGGTTAGATGCCAGTTTGAAGATGAATCATCCAAATCATCCAGAAAATAGGAAAGGAAATAAAAGGCACAAAGACATGATTTCCAAAAGAAGAATCTGGGTAGCCAAAGCAATGCTAATTAAAGCAAAATATTATGTTTGCATATCAGTCCAGGGAACCCTCCATACTGGTGACAGCGGAAACTGTCTTTCTGTGAGACTCTTAGTATAGTTTGCAGAAGTGTTGGCTTTTTTATAGACTTTCTTGCCTCGCTAGTTTACTTTTAGGAATGCATCCCAAGACTGTACAACATTTTAGCAATGTGAATTTTCATTTCAACAATGTATACAGTATCAAAGAGATTTAGAAACAAGATTATGGTCTCTCTGCATGACTGAATGCTCTATAATTGAAATTTGGTGTCACTATGGCAAAATCTAGAGAAAATCAACTTTAAATTTATTTTTACTTTATGTGTATTGGTGTTTTGCCATGGGTGTCAAGTCCCCTGGAACTGGAATTACAGACAGTTGTGAGCTGCCATGTGGGTGCTGGGGATTGACCCTGGACCCTGTGGAAGAGCAGTCAGTGCTCTTAACCACTGAGCCATCTCTCCAGCCCAGAAAAACAACTTTAAAGAGGACAGATTTGTTTGGTTCATGGTTTCAGAGGCGTCAGCTCCTCATGGAGAGGAGGGTAAGGCAGAGAAGAGCATCATACACAGAAGCAGATAGTACCTGTGCTAGGACTCTTCCTATACTTCATCTAGGGGGCAGGTGTCATTCATCTCCCCCACTAAAGTCATCCTATTTGGGTTTCTCCACATACTCAGATGCAGAAGTGATCTTTACTAAATTCTTTGGTGTCGCTCAATCCAACCCAGTTCACCACCAAGATTAACCACCACAATAATAAATAACTATATAAAAAGAAAAATTAGACATAATGTCTGCAATATAGTATTTGATTAAAAAGCAGTGTGTGTGTGTGTGTGTGTGTGTGTGTGTGTGTGTGTGTGTGTGTGTATTTCTTTTGAGACAGGGTCTCCCTATGTAGCCCTGGCTATCATAGAACTCTCTATGACCACACCCTGCCTTAAAAAGCAGTTTTCAAGCTAGGCATAATGGTGCACACCTTTAAATTCCAGTACTTGGGAGGCAGAGGCAAGTGGATCTCTGTGAAATCGAGGTCAGCCTGATCTACATAGAGAGTTCCAAATACAAAAGAGTTCCAGTTGGTTTTCAATCCCCAGTGCTGGGATTGAAACCAGTGACTTGCAAATGCCAGGCAAGCACTCTACCACTGGGCTACATTCCCAACCCTTCACTGTGTCCTTCAGGCTGGCCTTGAACTTGCTATGCAGTCCAGGGCTTTTCAAACTCTTGGTATTCTGCTCCTTCCCCTTGAGTATAGGGGCTGTAGGCATGCACAGTGATTTCAATTTCTCAAAGGCAATGGATACAGAGGAAAGACGGAAGAGTGAGCACTGCAGATTTGATGGTGTCTGAACCAAGACGTGTGCTACTTGTTTTCTTTCTCCCTTTTACCAGATTGCATTTGCTCAGATATTTATCATCAGTATGTGTAACTTTCCCAACAGAGAGGGAAAAGCACATTTAAATTATTTTTTAAGAGAAGAGTAGCTGAATCAGACATGCGATGGTGAAGCAAGAGAATTGAAGAAGCCAAGAGCCCCCCTGTCTAGGGAAGATGTGGCACTGCAGAGGGGACACACCCAGGAGTCTGGGGAACCGGGTGTAGCAGTCTATAGACATGCAAAGCCAGAAATTAAGAGTTCTCTTTTTAAATTACAAGATCAGATTTTCTCCATTTCTTTCTGGAATGAGATTAGAGGATCTCCAGGGCTCTGAAACCCTTAGAGTGGGGACAAGGGCCACAGAGCACAGGGCAGGGCACAGCCTTGGCCACCTGGTAACCCGCCTTAGGATCCTGGCTTACACTTCCTACCAGAGTAGCCTAACTCACTGAGCCTCTGTGCCTTGATTTCCTCCTTGGAATAAAGCGCTGGTGTGAAGTCCAACCTGCAGCCCACAGATCACATGCATCCCACAAGAGCTAGGAGCAGCCCAGATTGTTTGTAGATGACAGTGTCAAAAGGTTGGACAGCCCTGCCTAGAGCATGCCAGTCTCGGGAAGGTGCCCCTCCGTGGGTGTGTGAAGCCAGAGGTAGCACGGATTCCTACGCAGATCATGTTCCTTGCCCTTGGAGATGCATTCCAGTGACGAAATACAATTTGTAAATGAAGCCTGGTGTTCAGTTAGGGTTTCTATTGCAACTCTTATAAGGGAAAACATTTAATTGCAGTGGCTCGCTTGCAGTTTCAGAGGTTTAGTCCGTTATCATCATGGTGGGGATCATGACGGTATGTAGGCAGACATGGTACTGGTTCCATCTTGATCAGAAGGCAACAGGAAGTAGACTGTGAGTCCTACATCTAACAGGAAATAGATTCTAAGTGTCACAGTGAGTGAAGCTTGAGCCAAAGAGACCTCAAAGTCTGCCCCCACAGTGACACACTTCCTTCAACAAGGCCACACTTCCCAATAGTGCCACTCCTTATGGGCTAATGGGGGCCAGTTACATTCAAGCTATCACACCTGGTAAGAGATTCACAGAGTATAATGAAATAAACAATTACAATATTACACTGTAATACAACTTCAGTGAATTTTTCTTTTTGTGTTGTGTAGTTTTTGGTCAACTTGATGTAAGCTAGGCTCTCCTGGAAAGAGGGACGCTCAGTAAAGGGATCACCTTCATCTGATGAACCTGGGGGCATGCCTGTAGGGCATTTTCCTGATTAATGACTGATGTAGCAAGGCCCAGCTCACTGTGGGTGGTGCCATCCCTGGGTTGGCAATCCTGGGGTATATAAGAAGCTAGCTGAGCAAGCAATGAGAAGCAAGCCAGTAAGCAGCACTCCGTGGCTTCTGCTTCAGTCCCTGCCTCCACATTCCTGCCTCGAGTTCCTGCTTTGACTTCTGTCAGTGATGGCGTGTGACCTGGGATGTGTAAGCCAAATAAACCCTTTCATCCCCAAGGTCATGGTGTTTGCCACAGCCATAGAAACAAGCCTAACCAGGATACTCTTTCTCCAAGCACCTTATCATGCTGGTGTTCACTGTTCTGGCTTAACTTTCTTTCTCGTCCTCATAGTTTTGTGGAAAGTTTTTAGCACCTCAGCTTGTGAGTCTTCTCTTTCCTGAGGAAGCACATTGTGGCTTTTGTTCTTTCTTATCAGGGCTTTCAGCCTCTGTGCTATTGTGCTTTGGGGCCATCACTATTAAAACAATGGTTACCTGAACATAGGTACTGCATGCTGTGGCTACTCGGTATCAGAGCAGTGATAAGATCAGCTACTGCCTGACTAATGAATGCATGGCTGGGGTAGACAGCCAAGATACAAGGCACAGTGTACCAAGGGGCAGAAGGGTGTGGCATAGGTCAGGATGAGATTTCATTATGTTACTTGAATTGGATGCACAATTTAAAATGAGTGAGTTGTTTGCTCTTAGAATTTTCCACTTAATGTTTTGCCATGAAATTGAGGATGGGTAGCTGAAATTATGAATGGGGGGGATAATTCCATATCGAGAAACATAGGAGGTGTGTGTGTGTGTGTGTGTGTGTGTGCGGTTTTAATGTAGTAACTGCAAATCACTCAGCTTGACCTTTGGCAGGTCACTGACTTTCTTAATTTCCAAGAAAAAGACAGATCAGAGAGCTGGGTGGGTGATGTAAGCCAGCGTCAGGAGGTGGACGTAAGAGGACTTCTAGTTTCAGGCCAGCCTGGGCTACACAGTGAGATCCATCACAAAACAAAACAAAACAAAACAAAACAAAAACCCAAAGGTGAAGCGTGGAAGCCAAAAGCAAGACAAGACGAATCAATATATTCACCGATGTCCTTGAGGTGCACCAAGCTAGGCATGACACAGACAAGAACAGTTGTGTTCACTCAGAGTCCAGCCTCACCTGAGAAGGATGTCTGAGACTTAGCCAAACAAATAAATGCCTGTGGCCTTGTGAGCTGGGAGGAGATGAAGAGCATTCCATTGTCAATCACTCCCTAATGTTGGGGGATTCTCTAGCTTCATGGTTAGAAGTCTGTGTCCAAGGATTTGTTCCTTCCTTGCTGCATGTTGAAAGGAGAAATGGATCTTGACTGTGGTGTTCAGAGGTGGGGCCTTGGGGAAGTGACTAGAATTAGATAAAAATCATAACTGTGAGAGCCCTCGTTGAATCCTGGTGACTTTATAAGAAGAAGGTATGAGACAAGAAGAGACATGGGTATGCTCGTGGCCTTTGCCATGTGATGTCCCATGTTAGCCTTTGAACCCTGGAAGGTCTCTGCCAGGTGACCTTGAATTGAACCAGCAAAGCCAGCATTTAAAACACCCTCCCCCACCCCCATGTTTCTGTTGTTGTTTGCTTATTTTGGGAGTGTTTTATATAACCTAGGCTGGCCTCAAGCTTGCTGTGTAGTTGAGGATGGTCTTGAACTCGAAATTCTCTTGTCTCCCTTTCCCATGTATGGACACTACAGGTAATGCTGGGGATTGAACCCCAGGCTTTGTAAGCACTCTACCAGCATCTCCAGCTGCTTCAGAATTTACCAAGTCCACAGTCTGTGTTTTTAGAAACAACACAGACAAATGCTCCGTAGGTGTTCCAGTCTTGGCACCTGGCTCAATTCTCCCATGGTCAGACAGTTCATTGACTGTGTTGAGACTTGCTTGTTGACACAACTTGGGGTTCGCTTTGGCAAATCTGTGTGTCCTTGAAGGGAATCTGTCCTGTGGAGTTGTTTCGTTCGGCTTCCAGAAACTCGGTGAATCATCAGGGTGTTAATCTCATTGTTTCTGTATTCAGTGCCAGGGCCAACTTGGATGGAAAGTCTCTACTGCAGCTAAGGATCAGCTGGTGAATCTGATTTCCTTTTCATTCTGTCAGTATTTATTTCATGCATGTTGAAATGATCCATGCACATTTACACAGTTGTATCTTCCTGGAAGATGACTCTTTTGTTAGCTGTTCCCTTTGGGCTCTGATAATTTTCTTGTCCTGGAGTCAGTGTTATCTCACTTTGGATCAGCTTTCTTTTGACTGAGCTGCAATGGTGTATATTCATCCATCTTTTCTCCAGTCTTTTGTAAGAATATGTAGTTTGATTGCATTGTTCAATCTGTTTTGGTGACTTTTGTCTTTTAATTGCAGCATCTATTGTGCTTTTCTTGCGTCTCATAAGGCTATATTTTGTTTCCAGTCCTTTCTAATGCTGCGACCCTTTAATACAGTTCCTCATATTATGGTGACCCCAACCATAAAATTATTTTCTTTGCTACTTCATAACCATGATTTTGTTACAGTTAGGAATAGTAATGTAAATATCTGATATGCAAACCCTGTGAAAGGGTCATTAAACCCCAGGGGTGTGGCGACCTCCAGATTGAGAACCATGGCTTTAGGAGATGAAGCCTAGTAGAAAGAAATTAGGCCTTTGGGGCATGGCATCAAAAGGAATATTGGGTTTGGTGGTGGTGGTGCTCACCTTTAATCCCAGTATTCAGGAGGCAGAAACAGGCAGATCTCTGTGAGTTCGAGGCCAGCCTGTTCTACAAAGCAAGTTCCAGGACAGCCAGAACTGTTACACAGAAAAACCCTGTCTCGAAAAAAACAAAACAAACAAACAAAGGAATATTGGGGGTGGGTTGGGGTGGGAGATGGCTTAATTGATAAGGTGCTTGCTGCATAAGAATGGGGACCTGAGTCAGATGCTCAGCACCCACATAAGAGCTGGGCATGGTGGCTTATACCTGTAATCCCAAGGCTGGGGAGGTAAAGACAGCTGGATCCAGTGGGGCTTGTAGCATATACCTGTAAAGACAGCTGGATCCAGTGGGGCTTGTAGCCAGGCAGATTAAAGGTCACACGCCTTTAATCCCTGTACTTGGAAGGCAGAGGCAGGTGAATCTCTGTGAGTTCAAGGCCAGCCTGGTCTACAGAGTGAGTTTCACGATAGCTAGGACTGTTGCACACAGAAACCCTGTGTCAAACAACAACCACAACAACAAAAGGAAAATAAATGGACCATTGCTCAGATCACATAAGAATTTTACATTTAATCCCCACCTGCCTTTTGTGCTACTGTTGCCAACATTTTAATACACACACACACACACACACACACACACACACACACACACACACACACACAGTTGTTGTTTACTATTATCGACATGCTGTAACTCTTGAGTACCATCCCAGGGTCTCAGTCATGATAGGCAAGTGCCCTACCACCGAGCTACCTCACCAGTCCATAGTACAGATATTTTAGGACATACAGCGGGTTTGCATTTAGGTGTGCTTGTGTGGTTTTCTGTTCCATCTTTTATTCCCTCCTAACCCTCCACACCATTACTGGTGTTACTTTTCCTTTAGCTTTAAGATCTCCATGTCCTCATTTCATCTTCATTGTTCCCCAATAAGCATAGACTGCCGTTACTTTGTCAGCCCTTTGAAAATGTTATCCCGTGACCTTCTTGCTTCCTTATTTTTGTGGAGAGGCTCCTTGATGTTCTTCAGATGTAGCATCCCCGTTACCCTCCGGCTATGTGTGAGATTTCCTCTGTCTCTTATTTTCCACAGTCCATGTGCCCAGAGGTGGTTTCCTCTATGTGTACACTGCTTGGTCTTGCTTCTGCTCATCGGTGTCGGAAAGTTCTTTACCACTGCTCTTAAATGCTTCCTCTGCACATTCTTTCCCTCCTTTTCTTTGGGTTTCCAAACATATTATTTACATTCCGTGTTCTAATTTATCTCTGTCATCAATCCCTTCCCATGACCTCTGATTTCCATCTTGTCGGTCCCTGAAGGCCACTGAAAATTTCACTCAGTTCTCCAACCTGCTGGGCACTGTCTTGGGAAAAGCAGAGACCTATGTAGGCGCATCCTGATGCATGTCTTTTCTCTATGGAGCCTGGGCTCTTTGAGCCCATGCAGCCTCAGCAGCCTCCCAATGTCAGGTTTCACCTAATGACTGGAGGTGATGGGTGGGGTGTGGACAGACCAGTGACTTGGGACACTCAGGCATTGTTTAAACATACTAGAATGTTCCCTCACAAACCTGGATGGTGGACACCAGTCTCTCCATGTGGCCTCTTGATGCAATCAAGAGACTTGTAAACAAGCTGTATAAGGCTGTTGTCGGTGTGACGAGACATGGCATTTTACATTCAATGTTGTTCATAAGCCGAAGGAGCAGTGGCAGACTAGTGATGAAACATGCAATGACTTCAGGTGTGGCAGCTCCCACCCGTAATCCCAGCACTTAGAGGCTGAGGCAGAAGAATCACTGTTGAGTTTAATTCAGCCTGGGCTACAAAGTGAGACCATGTCTCAAACAAAGCAAAACAAAACAAACAAAAAACCAAACACAACACAAGCATAGAGTACTAAAGTCATTATCATAATGGCATGCTATACTGTAGCTTTATTGCACTTTTAGACAGAGGCAATACAGTAGGTTCATTCCCACCATCATCACGGCAAACATGAGAAATACAGTGATGCATTGTGCTGTGGTGTTAGGGTGACCTGTGTCACCAGGGGATAGAGATTTTTGGTATCCATTATAAATGAATGGGGTCATTTTCATAGGCAGGGTTTCTCGTTGAACAAAATGTCGTGCAGTGCATGACGTGTTTTTAGTATGTTTATCTACTGTTATATAGTTGTTTGTGGCAAGATTTTTCTAATACAAACGACTCTGCCTAGCAGAAGCAGATGTTTGGGGCCACAAAACTGATGGACAACAGAGTAAAGCACAAGCAATACGTGATTTTAAAGCAGCCAGAGACAAAACATCATATTATCTACCAGGAACTGGTCTCCTTGAGGAATGTAGTTTTTGGAGGGCAAGGGAGGCACTCTGCTGTAGTTGTCAAAGCATAAGCCAGGTGCAGACTGTGGACCCCGTTGCAGGAACCCCATTGCTTTCTGGGCCTGTTTGAGTGTCAGAGGATGAGAGTTGTTGGGTCTCTAGTGATAACAGAGGGTGTTTTCTCTTAGCAAACACACAGGGCACCAACATTCAAAGCGTTACTTCTCTTCAAGGCAGAGCACAGGTGGCTCTGGGTGGCTCCAGCCCAGGGTACGTTAGCCAGTCCCTCCTCGATAGTAACGTACTCTGAACTGAGGACTATGGTCTCTCCACCCCTTCATATGTGGTTAAAATGAAGTGTGTGCCACTGCAGTTTCCAACTTAACTCCTGGTTTTGCCTTTTAGGCTCTCACATCTCTTCCTTGAGACGCACCCACAGTCCTTTTCTCATGATCTCCCGGTCTCTGGGTTATCTGAGGACCAAGAGACATGAGGTCTCTCTACACAACGTCATTCTAGTGTTACACATAGGTTCCCTCTGACTGTGATGCCCACAACCTTGAAGAACGTAACTTTTCATTTAGCAAACGCTCCTATTGCAGGGCTTCTGCAGTGCCATGCATTTAGCCCTCAGAATGGACAACAGAGTAAAGCCCTCTGAACTCCACAGGGACTGCATATGACTATGCCCTACATTCAGTAGATGAGGAAATTGATGTGCAGAGAAGTTAAAGGCTTTGTTCAAGGTTGCATAGCTGATAAATATCAGAATGAGAAGTCACACTCAGTTCATCTGGCTCTAGCATGTTCTCTCTTCCCGCTGCAGAAGTGTCTTCTTGATGCTGGGTTCCTCAACCCCTCTTCTACTTCGACACAAAGAGCTTACCCCCTCTTCTGTGAGTTAGGAGCAGTCTGCTCTCAAACCCCTGCATCCGCTATGGAGAGATACTATAAATAGGAAAGAAATTGTCACAGGGCTCTCATAACTTCTCTGAGGGCACATTCCACTTGCCTAGAGAATTCATCCTCCTTCTTTGCTCCATTCTTTCTTTTTTTCTCCCCCCTCCTTCCTTCCTTCCTTCCTTCCTGCCTTCCTTCCTTTTTGGCTTTTTTTTGAGACAGAGTCTGACTGTTCTGGAATTTGAACACACTATGTAGACCCAGGCTACCCCCAAACCCACAGAGACCCTACTGTCTCTTCCTCCCAAGTTCCAGTGGGAACAAGGTCACCCAACCCTGGAGAACTGTACAGGGTCCCAGAGGATCCTGTCAGACTTCCTGATGCAGTGCTACACTGGGGACCACTCAGACCCCATGTTCCCCATTAGCTCAGTCCCTGCGGCCAGACCAATGTGTCTATGAAGGCATGAAATCTGTCATTGAGAGACCAGAGAAGACTAAGAAAAAAACTTTGCTCTAAAAAGTTTGCCATCAGATTGGACGTGTTGAAATCCCCGAGAAATTATCAGAAGACCCTAAACCTGCCTCTGCAGGGGATGACTGGGGAGACTGGTTTAGGTCGAGCTGGCTTTGGGCTGTGAGGAGATGGAAGGAGTGCAAAATAGGGAGGTGTTCTGAGAAGCTTGCATTTGCCTCTTGGGACCCACTGTTCTCCCTCTCTACCAGATTTGTGCCTAGGAGCTGTTACAATAAATCTTTCCGCCATAAGCCGCCTGAGCCCCACCGCCATGTGTGAGCTTTACGCCAGCTGCCCGCCCGAGTTAGGCCCAAATGAATATACAGAAACTTGTATTAGGTTCAAAGCTGCTTGGCCAATGACTAGGATTTCTCATCTGCTAGCTCAGTCTTAATTATCATAAATCTATATATTTTATAAGATTTATCTTTATAGAGGATGCATTTGCTGGCACCCTCTCTTGCCGGTGGCTCACATCCTACCGCTGGAGGAGGAAGGGGAAAAAAGGGACCCTTCCTGTTTCTCCTTCGCTTAAATATGAGTCTCCTTGCTACGTCACTTCCTGCCTCGACCACTTCTCTACCACATTTCCCAGAATCCTCTTTGACTCCTACTTCCGTCTAACTTGCTGTCTCATTGGCCAAACAGTATTTTATTTAACAATCAATAAGATAAACATACACAGTACATTCCCCATCATCTCCTCTTTTCTGTCTAAATAAAAGAAGGATAACTTATCTTTTATAATAACTGAAGAAAACTATAACCATAACTATCTGTCTTCAACTCTATCAAAGACCACAGAAGGATAATATATAAACTCTAGAATTGACAGAGACATCTCACTACCTGGACAATCACACAAGTTCCTCTGTAACATTGGGGCATCCATCTTCAGCCTATAGGCCATAGTGTGCCTAGCACACTTCTTCATTTTAACAGGAACCCTTTAATACTGTCTTGTTTTATAAGTTTAGTAGTCACTTTCTTGTGTGTCCTGCATGTCCAGTTTATACAGCACAAACAGTCCAGGCAAGAGCAGTTTTTTGCCCAAATGGCTAATCTTGCCATGTTGAAAGCAAACTCCATAACAAGTTTCTTCGATGCCCATCCTCCTTTCTGACATAATTGGTGTGCCAGGAGCAGTTGTGTCTCACTGCCAAGAAAAACCCTAAACCATTTAAATGACATATTTCTGTAGGTCTTTGAAAGGTTTGAAGAATACCTAACCATCTCAAATACATCTCTATATCTAGAAAACCTAACTAACCTAACCTGTATTTAATTATGCATATCATTTTAAAAGATCTGTATAAACACAATACCTAAACAAGAGGAGACATACACATATCACAAAATTGACCTTAAAGTTGTATCAATAAATGAAAATCTATACCAATTCAAAGTATTCATTCCTATATCCTATTCCCCTTTTTTCTTTAAAAAGAGATTGACTACGCTCATTATCATTTATAACCAACCCCATTTAAATGAAAACAAACATTTATAAACAATATTTGGGAATATGGGCGTCATTCTTTCTAAACTGCTTCCTGCTAATAGGGGGCGATATTCATACCATTAGGATCATGATAAAACATAGAAACCTGACCAAGTCCTTGTTTTTGTAGTCTGTAAGGCTGTATCGTCTCAGCTTCAAGGGGTCTTGCTTGATCAAACCATATTAGTCTGGAAGGAATCCACAGCTTTTGATTTTCTGTGGAAACACAAGTAAAAACTTTTTTTCCAAGTAGCCTGTCCTTAGACTTAAATTTTGAAGTCAAAGCATTTTTAAAATGTATAAGTTGGATTAATTTAGCAGCATTTATAATCAAATGTATTTTAGCAGCAGTAATTCTTTCCTCGGCTATCAAACAATTTAAAGACAACAATATGGCATATAATATCCAGATTCTCTGTGTATTTTCCATCTTTATGTGTTTTTTTTATTACTTTATTTTTACTTTCTTTTGTTTCTTTTTTCCCCCGAGACAGGGTTTCTCTGTGGAAATCCTCCTGCCTCTGCTTCCTTCAGCAAATCCTACCGGCATGAACCACCACAACCGGCTGCTCTATTTCCTCCTGTTATTTTTTCTCTCACAAGCCTACATATATTTTTAAAAGCATTGTAAACCTTTAGAGGTTTTTCTTTATCTGGATCTGTCTTTATCATATTAGGAGTGCCGAGTCCAACACCCAAGAGCGCTGGGACGGTGTGAGCATATGGAAACTGCTCCCATGCCTCTCAGCGGCCCGACAGGGCAGGTTTCCCTCTTTCTCTGGGAACCTTGGGGCATGGGGGTCATCCCGCTCACTGACACCAATCCACTATTCTTTCTATCTACCAGCCTTGTACCCAGAAGGCCAACCAGTGCAGACTTCTCCATCAGCTCTCCTAACCTTTTTTTTCTGTTTGTGTTGAGTTGTGTTTTTCCATTAGAAAAACCAGGAAGAGATTAGAAACCAGTGGGAGAGTAGCATCCTATGTGTGTTCCATGGCTCCTTCCTGCCGGTTGCTATTGGTAGCTCTGAGACCCTTCAGTAAAGAACCCAGATGCTACCAGAGAGTCTTTTCCACTCACCTGTGCTCAGTTCAAAAAGCCACGGGGGTCAGGGCTAATATCTTTTGACAACCAGGGGCACTTCTCTCATCCTTTGTGGTTCCCCTGAATTGTATCCTCTTCTCCACTGGGTAAAGAGGAAGACAGAAAGGAAGAGGGCCTGTGAGATGGCTCCAGGTAAAGGAGCTTGTTGCCAAGACTGGCGACCTAAATTCAATCCCCAGGACCCACATGGTAAAATAAGAGAATTGACTCCCACAAGTTGTCCTGTAATCTCCACACCCACACAATGGTATGCATGCTCACACACATACATGTACACATATACATAAAATTTAAATACATATAAAGAAGAAAAGAGGAGGTTTTCTTTAAATTTAGTTAAGAGTACTGATGACAACATTCCAAAGATGAGGACGCTAGGTGATTGACATGGGGAGCTCAGACTGGTGTGGCCACAACATGAAATGGGAGCAGAAATGGGTTGGAATGCAATCCAGAGGAGCTTCGAATGCTAAGCCAGAACGGTGAAGTCACAGAACACTTTACAGGTATCTACAACCTTTATCCTAACGGCTCTCTCTCTTTCTCTCTTTCCAGAAAGTTCCTGCTGCCACCCCTGACCTCCTCTCAGCACAGGGCAAGAATGGGGGAGATATCTTTCAGCTCCCACTCCTATGGCTGTTTGGCTGTGTTTGTCTTCCTGCCCTGCCTGAGCCTAGCACAGTATGAGAGCTGGCCCTACCAGCTCCAGTACCCTGAGTACTTCCAGCAGCCGGCTCCCGAGTACCATCAGCACCAGGTGCCCTCTGATGTGGTCAAGATCCAGGTACGCCTGGCAGGCCAGAAGAGGAAGCATAACGAAGGCCGAGTGGAGGTTTATTATGAAGGCCAGTGGGGCACTGTGTGTGACGATGACTTCTCTATCCATGCTGCCCATGTGGTGTGCCGGGAAGTAGGGTATGTGGAAGCCAAGTCCTGGACTGCCAGCTCCTCCTACGGCCCAGGGGAAGGTAAGAGACCGCGCTGTGGAGCTGAGTGTGTGTCACACAGCTAGGCCAGGACGCGCCCTGACTGACCTGCAGAGAAAGCTGTAATTGCTGTTAAGCATGACTTTCTGTGACTTCCTATCTGCCCCGCAGGCTGTGTCTTGCTGGAAGATTGGTGGGAGGCCCCTCCAGGGAATGATAGGGGAGCAACCATCAGGAACTCTCCAGACTATTCCTGTTTTGAGAGTGAAAAGTCTCAGGCAAGCCAAGACGGTCGGTGCCCTCAGTCAGTGGGTGAAATTAGCCTGTGCCCATCTCACTAAGCTGCACTCCCTGTCTAGGGGTTGCAGTATCATGCCTGCACCCAGATTGCTCTCTCTAAGTAGGGCTTTTGCTCTTTCTCAAAAGGGCTCCACAGGCTAGATTTCTACCCACATGAAGATCACTATTATTATTATTTATTGTGTCTACATGTGTGTATGTGTGTGCACCTGTGATCTTACACAGGTGTGTGTATATGGCATCCTGGGCACAACATCTGGTGTTGTTCCTCAAATGTTATCCAACTGGATTTTTTGCTCTTTTTTTTTTTTTGAGACAGGGTTTCTCTGTGTGTAGCTTTGGCTGTCCTGGAACTCATTCTGTAGACCATGCCAGCCTCAAATTCACAAAGATTCACCTGCCTCTGCCTCTCAAGTACCAAGATTAAAGGTGTGTGTCACCACTGCCCAGCTGTTCCTTTTTTTATTTTTATTTATTTTTTTAAGACAAGATCTCTTATGGCCTGGAATTCACCAAGTAGGCTAAGCTGTTAGGCCAGCGAGCCCCAAGGATTCCCCTGTCTCTGCCTCCGTTTCATTCAGACTAGAAATGAGCACTACCACACATACTTATTTTCAACTTGTTCTTTTAACTTTAACGTGTTTTTATGGCATTGGTCGTCATGAGAACAGATCACATTGAATTGTTAACCCTGAGTTGGCCTCTCCTTGTTAGATTCAAATGAATTTATCCTAAAACAACAATAACAAAACAAAATAACGAGGCTGAAGAGATGCCTCAGCATGGACCTGAGTTTGATTCCCAACACCCAACTTAGGTGGTTCACAATACCTTACAACTAGCTCCAGGGAGAGGTCTGAGTCCCCTGGGGAACTTTGAGAGTACCTGCTGTCACTTGCATGCACTACACACAGATAAACACACATACACAGGATTAAATATAATTTTTAAAACACACAAAAGGGAAGTTATGAGAGTTTTGAGGGAGGGCAGGTCTCCATGACTCAAACTCTTAGCTCAGTGCCATGCTGAGCTATCTGTATCACTTCACAGTATAGATGTGCTCTGAAAAAAGAGCCATTGGCGCTCTCAGCATCATGTGGTGTCATAAAGAATTCTTACAAAAACGCTCCGAGGTCACCAGGCGATAGGGTGGTATCTGAGAATGTAGTATGGCATGTGATGGACTCTTTAATTAGAAATGGTATGCCCTGGTAGTCATTGTCCCTAGTTGGGAATGCAGGTGTGAATGAAAGGCGTCATTTGCAAACAAATGGGCTTCTTGGGCCTGGGAGATGGCTCTGTGGGTTAAAAGCTTTCTGTGCAAGCATGAAGAGCTGAGTTTGGCTGTATAGCACCTACATAAAAGCTGGGCTACATGAAGCTGCAGTGCTGAGGGAGTGGAGACTAGTGGATCCCTGGAGCTCACTGGCCAGCCAACCTAGCCAACTGGTGGGCACCAGGTTCAGTGAAAGACTGCACACACACACACACACACACACACACACACACACACACACAGTGTTCTTCCAGGAGCTGCACCTCCACTCCAGGTAAATCAAGTACCTGATCCCCTACTGAGCTGTCCGTGGGCCTTGGCATGAATCCAACTGTCTGCCTAAAATGAGCTGTCCACACTCCCTGGGCCAGAGGGTCAGTGCCATGATAACTGTACAAAACTCTCCTGATTGAGCATAAAAATACAAAACACTTCAGACTCAACCCAGGATGTTCTGATCTCAAAGTTCTGGGTGTGACTGGATCTGTAGGGGTTGAGAGACAGTGAGGTAAACAAGTTAAACTCCCTTCAACCCTCTCTCCTTTCAGTTATTCTAGAAATGACAGGAAGAAAGGTGTGCCATTTTCTTCATGCCTCACCCCCAGGCAGTGGGGAGTTTCCTGATGGAAGAACTGGCCTAAGACCCCATGCTAAGAATCACATGTTCTGAAAGCAGCTTGTTCTGGGTTACTTGGCAGCAATGAGAGCCAAAGCAGCCAAGACTGATTAGCTGGGGCCTTTACAACCACTTCCTGTCTCTGATTAAACTTCCTGTGTTCATCCGTATGCCCACATCTCTGCTTATTCTGCTATATGAGTGATCCAGGGCTTATGTCAGATTTATATTTTCCATTCCAGATTAATGTACCCTCAAAATTATATGATAAATACACTCCAACAATGGTGGCTTTTACCTAGTGACAGACTGATTTTTTTAATCAAATTTGCAGCAGATCTAGCATCAGGTAAGATATCTGGATCTTTGCCCACAGGAGCCAACAGGAGGTGGCAGGCCAGGTGGACTTATTGAGTAGGACTTTGCTATTGAAGCATGCAAGGATCGAAGTGTTCAGGAGAGTGGAGCAGACTTGAAAGGTAGCTAATAAAGAGATGCTTTACAGAGTCCATGCTGACTAAGGAAGACATGAGGGGAAGGAGCCTGCAAAACTACTCTAACCACTGGGTAGGGGTCTCAGCTGAAGTAATAATAACAAGAATGTGCTGGAAAGATGGTGGGAGATACAGCTGCAGAGCATGGTGGCTGAGATGCAGATTGAAGCAGGTCCAGTTGTTGATACAGCCAGGGCGGAGCCACGACCTTGAAGAGCAACAGGAGCCAAGGGCAAGAAGGTATCTATAACGAGGATGTGTGGTGACCAAGTACCGAACTTCTAAAGGTCATTTGTGTGGACACTGGAGCCATCGAGGGTTATGACAGCTGCAGTTTAAGGAAAGGATAGGAGAGAGACAAGTACTAGACAAACTGAACACTGCAATGCCAAGGGATTTACTTGAGTTGTCTGAGAAATGAGAAGATGGCTCCGCCAATAAAGAGCTTATAAAGACCCAAGTTTTAGCCCGCACCCCCACCACAAGAAGTGGAGGTGGAGGCTGTGTGTGGCGGGGATATACTTACAATTGCAGTACTGGGGGGTAGAGACTAGCAGATCATGGATTAATTGGCCGGACACTCTAACCTATTTGGAGAGTTTCAGGCCAGTAAGAAAACCTGTCTCACAAAATCAGGTGGTCAGCACCTGTGGAATGACAGTTGAGGCTGTCCTTTAGTCTCAACATGCACGTGTGTACAAACGTTCACACACACAAACACATGTGCATACTCTTGTACACACACACACACACACACACATACACACACACACACACTCACACACACACACGAGAGCCGTCACATGAGCACATAGAGTTCAGCCATCTGCATATAAAGTAGCACTTGGTTTGCACCATGACGGAACTTCTAAATATGAATGTGTTTAAGTTTCATCAACCTCAGTGGAGATTTTATTTTAGCACTGGGTGCATGGTGTGCACTCAGTAAATATGAGCTTGCTGATCTGCTTTGTTGTGGGAGAATATAGAAAACAGTTGATGAAACAGTATGGGGTATGATGGCCAGAGTCTGGCCAGTGTCCTGGCTGGGGCTGGCGGTGGTACTCAGTGGAGTCTGACCTGGGAGTCAGGCTCTGTGGATGGGCTGGGAATGATGTAGCTGACCCCATGGTTCAAGCTATTATAATGAAAATATGGCAAACACCAGGGATCCCCTGGATCTTTCAGCCTAACCTGTAAACAGGTCTCCCTAGAGCTCCAAAGAGGGGAGCTGGCCCATTTCATACCCTCTGATGGACTTTCACAGTAACCTGAAACAGGGTGGGGACTCTCCACCCAACTGTACCAACACTGACAAGGCTAAAGACACAGCACATTCTAACTTGGGATTTCCATTGCCCTGATCAAACCAATGACTCAGCATCCAAACCCTGTTTCATTTATGCTCTGTCTCTTCCAAAACATTTGTTAATTTGTTTACATACTTCTTCTTTCGGGGATGGGTTTCTGTGAGTGAATAGAAAGAGTGAAACAATTTTGCTTCTGATTGAATAGCTTTTTTGTGTCCCAAAGACCAGCCTCATCCCAGGGACCACTTCCCTAGCATCCATTCTAGGTGCCTAGAACTGTCTCACATTCCCACAGGCAGACATGGAAGCAGGGTGTATTAGAATCGGGAAAATATAGCTGATAGACACTAGATATATTGGAGAAAACACTAACAAGAAACCAGACCAAATAGCAAACCCCGGGTGGTGATACTATCTTAAGCAAAGTGTAGATTTGTGCATCCTCTATCTAATAGAAGGCTTTGTGGTCAAGCATAGCAGAGAGCAAGACTACCAGAAGGGAGCATGAAAGGTAGAGTTCTGCTGAGTAACAGTTCCCTTGGTACCCCAGGGTGCTGACTTCTCATGCTTTGCTGTCCCATGCAGCTCCTTTAAAGATACTCTGAATTTTTACAATAGCCAAGTGATGGAATTAAGCTAGACGTCCATCAGGAGATGACTAAAAGCTGGACATAGTGGCACACACCTTTAATCCCAGCACTTGGGAGGCAGAGGCAAGTAGATCTCTGTGAGTTCAAGGCTGGCCTGGTCTACATAGTGAGTTCCAGGATAGTCAAAGCTACATAGTGAGAACCTGTCATGAAAAAATGAGAGAGAGAGAGAGAGAGAGAGAGAGAGAGAGAGAGAGAGAGAGATGACTGAATAAGGGAAATGGATATTCATGCAATGAAATGCTAGTCAGTCATCACAAAAACAAAATTATGTCATTTTGGGGAAAATGGATGGAACTGGAGACTACCATATAAATTGAAGCAAGCCAGGGCCAAACAGAAAAATATGATGTTTTCTCTCATACAAAAAATTTAGACTTTAAAAAAAGGACTTGAGCCAGGCAGTGATGGCATATGCCTTTAATCCCAGTACTCAGGAGCCTGGGCCAGGAGGATCTCTGTTAAGAGTTCGAGGCCAGCATGGTCTATATAGTGAGTTTCAGGACAGCCAGGGCTACACAGAGAAACTCTGTCTGGAAAAAACCAAAATAAACAACAACAAAGGACCTGAAGCAGAAGGGAGAGTATTTGGGAAGAGGGGGATCAGCAGAGCTGAAGGGCAGGGAAAGATAGTGGTGTGGATAATATCAGAGTTCATGATATACATGCACTAGGATGTCATAATGAACTCAATCTTTGAGACTGGTTATTGATAGGTAGCCCTGCCTGGCTTCACACTCATGGGTCCTCCCTATACTGCAATTACAGGCATGCACCACCACGCCTGGCTAAAACCCATTATTTTGTGCAATATACACAATATGCACTGGATACAATATACACTAGGTGGGAAACAAAAGGTTTCTGGCCATCCTCCATGCCCAAGTGAGGGTGGCTTCTTTGGCTACAGATGGAATAAGGGCACTGCCTCTTTTCACAATCTGCCCTTCAGCAGCTCAGTTCAGAATGTTCTGAGGAAGAAGCCTCGCTGGCAAGATGGAGGGGCCCTTCCGTTGCTAGTACGTAGTAAAACAAATATGAGCTTGCTGTAGAAACAGCCTTCTATTAGCAAGCGTGCGTTTCAGTGGAGCCTGACGGCTTGGAAACCAGCCCAGGTTGAGAGAGTGGTTGGAAAACCTCAGTCCAGATGTTTTCAATCAACTCATTGTTCCCACAATGAGTCCAGAGCTCTGTCCTTTGAGCCCCAACCAGCCAGGCATCAGAGTGCACACATTGTAGCCAGGACTGCAAGTCAGGAGACTGGCCCCATGTCCTCCTTGGCCTCGAAGAACCGCGACTTCACACTTCAGTTTTCTAATCTCTATAATGGGGGTGTTTTCATCGGCTCCCCCACCCACTGTGGAAACCATAGAATACATTGAATTTTTTACTTAGAAGGAAAAGGGAATCAAACATGTTCCTGGGCCCATTTATTAATGTGTTTAGCGTGTTAGTCCCATCCAAACATGAAGGCCTATGTAACCCCTGCACAGGGGAGCAGGGATAGTACCATCCATTAAGGTATCGGGCCAGTCAGCCTAGTTGAACTATAGAACTCTAGGTTCAGGAAAGTGGCACACACACATACACACACACACACACACACACACACACACACACACACACACACACACACAAAAGGTAGAGATCAATAGAAGAAGGCATGCTAATGCCAAGCTCTGGCCTCCACATGTGTACATGCACACATGTGGGCAATCTTACATGACTATGCAGATACCACACACCCATACACACACACACAACAAAAACAAAAACAAAAACAAAAAAACACTATTTGAAAACCACCTGGCTTCTTTCTCATGTATTTATTTTTCATTGCAGTAAAATGCACGTAAGAATATTAACATCTTAACCATCTGAAGTGTATATACAGTTCAGTCATGTTCATTATTGTCATTGTTGTCATGGCATTCCCATTGTCATGCAATCAATTTCCAGAACATTCTTGCAAAACAGACACTCTGGACCCATTAAATAACTTCCTCCCATCCTTCTCAATCCCCCCTGGCAATTTCTAGTCTACTTGGTTTCTCAAAATTTCAGAACTCTAGGTAGGAATCTTTCTGTATTTGGCCTTTTGTGGCCAGCTTTTCCCACTTAGCACAATGTCCTCAAGGTCTGAGGTATGTTGAAGTGTGCGTCAGAATTTTCCCTTCTACAGTTTTGCCTTATATGTATGCAGTTTATCAACAGATGTCCGCTGCTTCCATCTCTTGGCAGTAGTTAGGAATTATGCTGCAGTGAGTGTGGGTGGGCAGACACCTCCCCAAGGCCTGGCTCTCAGTGCCTGACCTCCCTCCCTCTTCTTCTCTCCCTCCTTCCCTCCCTCCCTTCCTTCGTCTTGTTCTGAGGCCTTGTGGATACTAGACAAGCATCTCATCACTGAGCTACAACCCCAGCCTTTTAAATTTAATTGCTTCGTTTGTTCATTCGTTTGTTTGTTTGTTTGTTTGTAGCCCAGGCTAGTCTGGAACTCACTGTGTAGCCCAGACTACCCTCAAACTCCGGGCAGTTGTTCTTAGTCTTTTATGTGCTATGATTACAAATATGGGTCTGAATACATCTGTGATTTTTTTTCTTTTAAATTTAGAGACAGGGTCTCAATAAGCTGTCCAGGCTGACCTATATCTCAGTGTGTAGCCCAGATGGCCTCAAACTTGATTCTCTTGCCTCAGTTTCCTCAGTAGCTATAATTACAGCCGTATGCCATTCCACCTGGCTTCAGTTTTGGAGTTCTGAAACATGTGATAGCTTTAAGGTTTGGAGGCTGAGAACATAGCTTGGTGGTAGAGCAATTGCTTAGCATGTACAAGGCCCAGAGTTCTATCCCCAGCATGGGCCCCCACCACAACAAACTAGACAAACAAGTAAAGAATGAGTTTTGAGGAACACTATACTGTTTCCCACAGTGCCTACACCACTAATGCAGAAGGGCTTCAGTTTCTCCACATCCTCACCCGTACCAGCAGGCTTGCTGTCTGACGGGAACTCCCTACAGTGGGACACTTTCCTTGTTGCTTGTGTCTATCAAGAAGCATCCTAAGAGAAGAAGTGTTATGTTTACTAACAGTTTGGGAGAATAAAGTCTATGATGGTGGCGCCACAGTAGCAGGAGTCTGCAGCCTGGGCTCCTCACCACTTCTTGTTTTTGCCTTTGTTTTCGGTTTTGAGACAAGGTCCCACTATGTAGCCCTGACTGGTCTAGAACTTGCTGTGTAGACCAGGCTATTTATTGTTACAATAAATCTTTCTGCCAAAAGCCGCCGGAGCCCTACCGACACATGGGCGGTCCTCCGCCAGTCGCCTGAGTTCTGCCCGCCGAGTTAGGGCCCCAATTAATACACAGAGATTTATATTAGGTACAAATGCTGCTTGGCCAATGGCTAGGATTCTCATCTGTTAGCTCAGTCTTAATTATCATAAATCTATATATTCTATAAGACTTATAGCGGATGCCTTCCATTGGCGTCCTCCCTTGCTGGTGGATCACATCTTGAATCTGAAAGAAGAGAGGGCCCATTTCCTTCTTCCTTGTTTATGTATGAGTCTCCCTGCTTTGTCATTTCCTGCCTGGATCATTACTTCTTTACTACATTTCCCAGAATCCTCTTTGACTCCTAGTCCTGTCTAACTTGCTGCCTCATTGGCCAAACAGTACTTTATTCAACAATCAATAAGATGAACATAGATAGAAGTACATTCCTCATGAGGCTATCCTTGAACTCAGAGATCCGCATGCTTTTGCCTCCTAAGTGCTGGGATTAAAGGCATGCACTACTACCAATCCGGCTTATTCCCTTATATCTTGGCAGACGGAAAGCAGGGGGATTGACGGGAAGTGTGGTCACACTATAAAACGTTAAGGCCCTCCCCCAGTGAAAGTTTCCCAACCTTCTAAAGCAGTGCCACCAGCTGGGGACAAAGACATCTCACATCTCACACTCAAGCCATACTACCACCCAGAGGACGTGAGGTGGCATCTCATGGTTAGACCCCCTCTTCCCCCACCCTGTGCTTTGCATGTAGAATTTTCTGCTAGTGCAAAAACAGTGAACGAACAAGAGACAGGAGGTTAGCCACGTTCTGTGGTGACCTTGCTGAATGTGTAATGGTGGCTGTGTGTAATGGCCTGTCTCTGAACCAGGTATGCTAAAAAAGAGCAATTAAGAAGGTGCTAGTTGGAGAACTGACTCATAGGCTATGGCTTGGTGCCCAGAGGCTGACATATCTGAGCCAGGCTCTGTGTCTGTGAAGAGAGAGTAATGGTGTCACCCAAGTCTCCCTGGGGAATGTTAATGTCAAGATGATGATGCATGGATGTGCCCTAAAACCAGCAAACCCTTGATGACAGAACAGATGAGCTTTGCCCTGAGTGGCTAGAAGACGGCTGCCTGACATGCAGAGGCTGACTGGTGTGGTGTGTATAACTAAACCCGCATTCTTGTCATTGTCCCTGTTTCCAGGTCACTATGGAGCAGCAATGAGCTGTCTCTAGTCATCCCATACCTCTGCAGCTCACAAGTTGTTGTCTCCATTTGTCTCACTTGACAAGTTATTGTCTCCATCTTGTGGATAGGAAAGGGGCTTTGACATCAGGTCCAAAGCTAAAAGAGACTGAACCAGAATTCAAACCTAGGTTAGTCTCCAAAGCCTACTGCATCCGGCATGACTTGGTCCAGGAAACCTGATTGGGGCTTCAAGGGACTGAAGAAAGGACAGAAGACACACAGACACACAGACAGGAAAGCTGGGGTTGGGTGGGCTGTGCTGGGTCTGTGGAGCAGCACCAACTACAACAGCAATCCAGAACTTCTGCCCCTCTGTGTGTACAGTCCAGAGGAAGGGTTAGGCAGTCTTGGTAGGAGGTCATTGTAGGCTAGCAGTCAGTCTCAGATTGTAGTCATCCTGGAGAACAAAGCTGTGGCTATTTAGTTTTTGTGCACACTGTCACCAGCCACAAATAGACCAGAGGAAGGCTTTGCCAGTCCCCATGGGGTCTGAGGCTTTCATCATTTTCATTAATGCTCACCCGAGACTTCCTCTGCTCCTGTGGTGGTTTGCTCCCCCACACCCAATAGGCTCATGTATTTGAATGCGTGGTCTCCAGTTAGTGAGACTGCTTTTGAAGAAATTGTTTGTGAAGGATTGGAAGGTGTGGCCTTGCCAGAGGAAATGTGTCACTGGGGAGCAGGCTTTTGTGATTTCCAAAGCACTTGCCACTCCAGTTCACTTTCCCTACCTCATGGTTGTGTCTCCTAGATGTGACCTGCTCCAGTGCCATGCCTTCCTATGTTCTGCCCTGCTCCTACTATGATAGCACGGATTCCAACCTGCTGCATCCAAGAGCCCTAAATTAAACACTTCTTCTATAAGTTGCATTGGTCGTGGTATTTTGTCACAACGATTGAAAAGCTCTTTACACATTAACCCAGGGCTTCCTCTGTCCCCCCAAATTCCCTGTTCTTTTGTACCGGTCCTAGTGGTTAAATTTCATTGCCAGACTGGTAAGGTAGTTCAGTGGATAAAAGTCACCTGAATTGGATCCCAGGGCTCATGTAAACATGGAAGGAAAAGATCCAACTCTGTAAAATTGCTCTCTGACCTCCATACTTTCTCCCTGTAGCACATGCCTCCCCCACATACATCCTGTATGCATACATAATAATGATGAGGATAAATAAAACTAAACTTCATTGTCAAGTTGACTGGATTTGAAATTTCCTAGGAGACTCACCTCTGGGTATGCCTATCAAGATGTTTCCATAGCGATTTAACAGAGAAAGGAAGCCCACCCTGAGTGTGGTGGTACCAACTGGGGTCCCAAACTGAATAAAAAGAAAAACAAGGAAGCCAGCCAAGCACCAGAATTCACCTCTCTCTGCATCCTGACTGTGGGACAAAGTATGACATCACTTCCTGATGTCATGCCTTCCCACCATGATCGACTGTATTCCTTTGTAATCCATGAGCCAACACAAACCCTTCTTCCTTATGTCTCCATCTAGTATTTTATCTCAACATTGAGAAACATAACTAATATACCACATAACTTCCAGGAGTAAATCTGATTTCTGTCCTAATTGTGCTCAAAACAACCCCTCCTCAGATCACGCCAACTTTCTGTCCTGGCAAGGGAATCCCAGTGACCTAAAATTAGATGTGTCAACTTCACTTAATAAAAATTAATTGATGGCTACACACACCTGTCAAATTTTGGAGGAATTCTGTGTCAGATGCTAGTACCCTTGCCATCTGGAGCTGCATTGACAGGATGCTTGCTTTCTCTCCTCTACTTTCTTCAGGGCCCATCTGGCTGGACAATATCCACTGCACTGGCAAAGAGGCAACCCTGGCAGCCTGCTCCTCCAATGGCTGGGGTGTTACTGACTGCAAGCATACAGAAGATGTTGGTGTGGTGTGCAGTGACAAAAGGATTCCTGGGTTCAAATTTGACAATTCATTGATCAACCAAATAGAGGTAAGCTCTATGCGTTTTTCTTTTTATGCTGTTGGGACCATGGAATCTGGAACCTGTGTATGCTCAGCCTTTACATGCTCTCAGTAGCGTCTTCACTTCAATGTATTTTCTTTTTTTTTTTTCATATAATGTGTCTTGCCTGCTTGTTGAGTACTGGGTATATATGGGGATTAATACCAGCTAGATGTGATGCAAGGGCAAGTTGAAAGATTTCTGGAGAATGGATACCATTATGTGTATGGGTGTTTTGCTTGCATATACGTCTGTGTACCTGGTGCTCAAGGAGGCCAGAGGAGAGTACTGGGTCCCCTGGAACTGGAGTTACAGATGGTTATGAGATGCAATGCGGGTTCTGGGGATTGACTCAGTCTTCTGGAAGAGCAACAAGAGAGAGAGAGAGAGAGAGAGAGAGAGAGAGAGAGAGAGAGAGAAAGAGAAAGAGAGAGAGACTTGAAATCACCTCCATTTAAGCTCCAGAAGATGTCCCCAGACTATGCCCTAGATGTTATCCTTCCATGACTGCCACCTTCCTATGCTCCAAGAGCACAGAGCACACAGTACGCACTGAGACCTGGTCCAGCCTGCATGGAGCATGAATGAGTTCCCATCATCCCCTTGGCTAGAGTGTGAAGCCACTTATAATCATCATCTTTCAACATGGTCTTTTCATTCATAATAACAAGAGTGCCATGGAGACCGTGCAATTCAGGGACTAAGTACCAGTAACTAAACTTTGTTTTTTCATGGAATTGACATAGAAGAGAATGGGCTTGTGCAGCCCAGTGTCCCAGAACTTTCCATGCCCATTCTACATCCCCTTAGGAAACAGCAACCACTGGTATGTGTCTCTGCACTCTGACCAGACCAGAAGCTCCTGGAGGGCAGGAGATACATCTTAATCATTGTTGCATCTGACAAAGGGAACTCTATGTACCACATGTGAACAAATTTCCCACTTCTGAATGTCCTTTCTCCTAGCAGTGCATGCCAGAGCTTACTGTTCCCTTAGGCAGAGAGTCACCTAAGATCAAGTATTAAACTGTACCATGATGAGAAGCACACAGAACAGACATTCATTCCTTCATGACATTGCCCTTCCTTAATAGACACTGAGCTTATTTATGGCACCTTTGGTGGTCTCGTGCTCGGCTAGAAGCTCAGGACTATCGGCTTGGAGTGTTGAGAGACGGAAGGTCTGGGCCCTGTGGCTAAGAAGATGCTAATGGTGCAAATAGAAGGGGAAAAAAAGACCAAACTGTCAGCTGATTTGGGGTCTTGAGAGAGTAAGATTCATCTCCTTCTAGCAAAATAACAAACAACATAATAATAACAGTAACAATAATAAATAATCCTGGAAAAGAGACTCCGTGAGCAGCACTTCCATAGGTAAATGTTCACTGACCTCCTACAGAGTACTAGTTACAAAGCTTAGCATATGAAGGGAAGTTAAGATGTAACAGTTTATTCATTTATTTGTTTATTTTACTTAACCGGGGCGGGGGGGGGGGGGTGGATCTCAAGTATCCCAAATTGACCTAAAACTCAATATGTAGCCAAGAATGATGACCTTCAGTTTCTGATTCTCCTACCTCCATCTCCTGGTGTTAGGATCCCAGGTGTGCACTACCATATTGGGTTTATATGGTGCTGGAGAGCCACCCTTGGGGCTTCTCAGTGCTAGTCAATCTACCAGCTGAGCTCCATCCCCAGCCATAAAATGTGTTACGTCCAAAGCAGAGCCCCAATACAATTGAACAGGCTTAGACAATCTGGCAATAAAATGTTGGGAAGAACTCCTTATTCTGGAAGTGCTGGGGAGTCCAAGATGAACATCCTAGTGCCCAGCCTTTACATTCGTTGGGGAAGTTGCATCCATCACGGTCTGAGGACTCCCATCAGAAAGAAAATACAATCCTTAGTTGCTGGAAAGACCAAGTGTGTGTCATGAGGAAAGCTGGAGCATCATTGTTGCTGGATTTTCTTGTCCCTCCAGGTCCCACCGCTTCAGCCCCCAAATGAACTCACAGAGATGCTATATTAATTATTAAACTGTTGGCCGATGGCTAGGGCTTCTTACTGGCTAGCTCTGTCTTAATTATAAACCATTTCTATTTAATCTATGTATCTACACATGGTCTTGGCTTACCGGAGAATGTCTGGACCTGTTTCTCCTTTCGGTGGCAACATGGCATCCCTTTTTTGTGCCTCTCTGCCTACCTTTCTCAGAATTCTCATCTCCTAGTTCTGCCTATCTTCCTGCCACTATTGGCCAAACAGTTTTTTATTCATCAACAAATAAGAGAAACATATATACAGAAGGACATCCCCCATCACATCATGCCAAAGCCAAGTGCACAGATCCTGGTGAATTCAGTCACCCAGAAGGCTACAGAGCAGACATCTGCTGCGAAAGCCAAATGACAGGCACAGCCTTTGAACAGCACATTTTCCTAAAAGGCCTCCTGTTGGGCAGACCAACTTGGTGACACAAGCCAGGGTGAGGCTTCCTTGTCTAGCCACAGACACACAGGAACCTTCAGTTAATGAGCTGTCTTCTGGGACCTCCCTTCCATACACACTGAAAGTAGGTCATGTTGGCCCTAGGTTCAAGATGCCTAAGGAGAGCCTTGAGTTACAAGAAGATTCCTGCATGCTGGGTTTCATGGTTACAGCTCAGGCTTACACATAGCTCTGGTCTGACCAGGAACTGGCCAGACCACCTACACGGGATGCCTGTGGGATGCTGGGGAGTTTCTCCAAAATGCCTCATGTCAGTAGCTGAAGTCATGGAAGCATTCCTCTTGGCTAAAGAAATGGCCCCTATTAAATCATTGTGGGTGAGTTAATGAGACATAGCTTTGATGGAAATACAGTTAGATAGTATTGTTAGACACTAAGGATGCCCTAGATGAGCTGATAACTAGTTTTGTGTGAACACAGTGGACAGTCTCTGGTGGTGTGCCCCATGCCTCTGTTCTTGTCTATACATCCTGCCTGAAGAATCTGCCTGGAAACAAGAAATATAGACTGAAAAAAATTCAAAGATACCAAAGTAGGAGGAACTTCTGGCATATAAAAATTATGAAATAAAGATTTAGGAAAACTGCATTAGCTTGAAATAATAGGTCCCAAATATGACAGTTATCTACTTAAAAAGTAAGATGTGTTATATTTGGGAAATCAAAGAAATTTTGACTATACAATCCAGTATCTAGGGGAAATGAAATCAGGCATAAGAGTGCAGTCACAGGGGGCATGAGTGAAGGACACTGATTTTTGTTTGTTTGCTTTTTCAATCTCTACAAATGACAATTGACTAAAAGCTCACTGTAAGTTAATAGTGCTCTCTGGCTGCTTTTACAGTGACTGTGAACTGCAATACAGATAGACTTTCTGTGTCACTGAACTCACTGGTTTGGTTATGGGTCCATCTCTTAACCAGGTCATCCACAGGAAGGGCCAACAGGACAGAGGCAAATCTGGAAAACATATCCTATGAGGGAATGAAGATTTTTCTTTCAAGAGATACTGGGGGAGGCACTGTCGGTTCTTTTCAAATATTTGGAGTGCTACCATGGAGACAAATGTTTACAATTTATTTCAGCTCCTAGACAAAGCTAAGACAGAGAGGCAGGTGATGAACGGGATGCAGGCTTCAGCCAAGGTAGATTCCCACCACAGACCCATCTGCCCTTATGTGAGCCTTTTACTGGATGGAGGAGTTCAAGCAGAAACTGTATGACTGCCTGCCTGGAATATTGCAATCAACTCCCTACATGGGGAAGGAAGTGGGATTAGGTGATTGTTGAACTCTAAGCTCCCTGGTTACTCAGACGCTATGGAAAAGCATTTATCTCATGTTAGTGGCAATCTACCAGCCAAATAGGCATCATTGAGGTGTGTGTGTGTGTGTGTGTGTGTGTGTGTGTGTGTGTGATGTACAAAGAGGTGATGCCAAAGAGTATGTGTGCTGTGTGTTCAGGTCCTCTTTTGGCCTCTTATCTGGTCCCTCACAACCTTGACTTTGAAGCTAGGTATTGACTTTGCATCCTCACTGATTGTCTGGAGGTCAGATAGATCAACTATTACAGATTATCACACTATTACATTACAGATGACCCCACAGGCTTGCATCTCCACTAGAGTGCTCCAGATATCCCCAAGAAGAGAGTAGAAGAAAACTTCACCAGTTTGGACCAGATCTTCTCAGCAATGAATGTCAGAAGCATGCCTCGTTCTTAGAACCGGGATTTGCTAGCCCTACCCTAAAAGCTCAGGGGTTAGGGTTAGAAAATACTAGTTCTTAAGTTAGGAAAGTGGATAATGAGATCTTACTTAATTGTCTTCCCCAGACATCTGTCTACTTGTGGCATCTTTGGGACTTTTTGACACTAAATCCCTTTCTAGGGGAGGGAAAGTAGCCCCTTCCTCATAAGAAAGACTACCCAGGAGGAGTCTACAGATTTGATGTCAAGGCTCTTGATGACTGCAGCCATAACACTAGACAACACTCAGTAACCATGGTAGTGGCGGCCTCTGTCATTGTCAAGGTAGTTCTAAGTACTCTCCAGGGGAAAAGAATCAGATAAGTTGGGTGAGAGGCTTTGTAGACCATGAAGTATTATGATAGGTTGTTGGGTGCTGTTATTGACTCATGACCTAATTCAGGTTCTCAAGGATTCTGGAAGCATGAGTCACTAAGCCAGGTGCAACTTGTAGAATTTCACTTGCACTGACTACATACTTGGACACCTGTGTGCACACTAGACATCCCCTGGGACAATAAATGACTATACAACCTTTCTACTACAGAAACTCACTGAGCTGGTGTCTAGTCTTCCTAATGTAGACTGTACCATGTCGTCTTGCTGTTGACCTTTAGCGTCAGACCTGATAGCTGAAGGCCTGGGTTCTAGTCTTGTGGGACTGTATCCAGAGTGGCTGACTCCCCTCGGATCATCTGATATCATACCACAAAACACTCATGTGGCTGAATATAGAAACAAATGCATCTTGGGTCAGTCATTAAAACATTCTTTAAATAAAACATTTTTGCAGGAACAAAAATTGACATATGCAATGCAGATTATTTTTAAATCCAGAAAACAGGGCCCCCAGCAAACCTCCCTGGACCTCAGAGCCTCTTAAACCTTGACATTTTGTTTCCTGTCTGTGGTGGGTGGGAAAAGCATTAGGTAAGGAGAGAACAAATCCAGATGTCTTTCGGAGCAACCCTGCCACTGGTACAAGTTCCTAGGTCACGTACTTGTTCCTGTAAGGCTTCTGCTGGGGCCTGTTAGGTCAGGAAATGTGTGAGTCTGCCTTCTCTACACATTTCTTAAGGGATGGATCTTTTGCAAAAAGCAAATAAGGGATTGGAGATGCAGCTCATTTGGTAGAGTGCTTGCCTAGAATGTGCAAAGCCCAGGTTTCAATCCCCAGCACCACATAAAACTGGGAATGGTGGCAACTAAGTGAACAGCGTGGACTAGAAATCTCCAGGGATGGTGCCTATTCTGTGAAGGATTCCCCAAGCCTCAGTATCCCCACTAAAACAATGATAGCCCAGGGTATCCTGAGGGGTCAACAGAGGGATGCTGAAGAGCCAGGAGAAGGCCATTTATGTCCCTGGACTCTACAGGCTGATATTCTTCTGGAAAGATTGTGAGGCCTGAAAAAGCCTCTTTTCTTTTAACCACAGGGACTGTGCAAAGAATCCATGTTTTTATTAGTCATTGTCACTGCCAGATGTTTCCATGTCCTCCTCCCAGTGACAGCCTTATCTGCCTGCATCTGGAGGCCCAGGGAAAGTTCTCTAGAGAGACTAACAGCACAGTGGGCACTTCCCACTGGGAGGTTTCATTGTCTGTGATCCTAACACCATGCAGAGGGACAGGGTGTGCTGGGCAGTTTAAGAAAGGGGGTCTGTTTCTGTCTGGGTGTAGTTTGGGAGATCCCATGTAAACCAGGCTCCCCAGCTAGTTGCAGAAGAGCTGAATAACCTCCCTTCTGTAAAAGAGAAAAGGTAACAATGACACTTTGCATCTAACTCTTGAGAGGAGTAAAAAGGGCTGAGCAGGGCATCTCTGATGGCCAAGCTTTAGAGCTGGGTGATGGGATATGGCTCTCTGGAGTACCTTTCTTTCCCACCACTCTGGGAGCATGCATAGGAAGACATGTAGGGCCTTATTCCGTGTTCATAGTCTGTGCTGTGTTTACTGAGAGCCTTATGTAGCCAGGGCTATTGGCCACCATAAGGTACACAAGAGAATAAGCTCTAAGGTACCTTGTTTTCTTAACTGAAAATAGGTCACCATGTCTGAAAAGCAAAGAGTGTTAATGTGGCAAACAGAACCAAATATTTGAAATTTCATAGATCCCAGCAAATCTGGAAACTTGGTTTTGGCTGGTTGTCCATGCAGCCCTTTGCAAAGCGTAGATACCATTAGAAAGAGCCAAGAAATGAAACAAACAAATAAATAACATTGTAGCTGCTAGAGTGTGCAAACACTATGCTTTGCTTTAGATATAATGAACAAATGAGCAGTATTTGCTCCAACTTCAAACATGCTGGATTGGACTGGTACATTGAAAGGTGGTCTGGAGAAGAGATTAAATGGAGGAGGTGGGTGGGAAGTTTACATCTGTGAATGGGCTAAGCTGGGTGGGAGAAAGCCACTCCACTCTGGGTATATAGTGCTGTTCTCTAGGCTTGTAGGGTAGTCTAGTAACATGAGTATGGCAGGGCTAGTGGAGTTCAAGCTGGCTCTGCCACCTGCCCTAACATTCAGGTACAAAACCATGCAGGAAAAAGAACTCCAAATCTGTCACTCATCCTCATGAGACTATTGTAAGAAGGATCTGCTCATCCATTCTCCATGCGTGTCCCCATTGAGCCCTAGGCTGGGCGTGAAGATGAAAGGGAATGATAGATGGTTCATCTTGCCCTTCTTGAGCTTACCGTCTAGCAGTGGAAAAAGATGATTTCAGAACTCATTGCTGTGTTGCCATGGTGATGATTGCTATGTAAAATCAAAGGCATGTAGTGTATAGTCTGGCCCCACCTAAGACTTGCTGAGTCTGTGGCCTCAGAACCCAGGCAAGGCCAGAGAAGTTTCTGGGCCACAAGGGGTTGGTGGCTGGAGCAGGTGTCTCGCCGGCTTCCTGCCCACAGCAGGGCTGGCCTAGACTCTAAAGAAGCCTCTGTTACCTGCTCCCATTCTTCCAGGCTGGAAACTGAAAGCGTTTTCCAGCAGCAGTACAGAGCTCCTGATTTATAGGAGGTGCAGACAGACAGCCGGCTTGTTCCTCTAGTGGCGTCAGTGTGAGTCCAGCTCTCCACACTGTCCCCGAGGCATCCCTTCATGACCAGTGCTGTCCAGAGCAGAGCTGAACAGTGGAAACCACAGAAATGAGCAGGGCCTGGGGGTGCAGGCATTGGATCCCAGCTACTTGGCAGGCTGAGGGTAGGAGGATTGCAAGTTCAAAGTCTTCTTGGGCTGCAGGGTGAATCAAAAGCTGGCCTAAGCACTTAGTGACATCCTGATTCATAATAAAAGTAAAAAGAAGACTAATGGTGAGGGTTAGTGCTCAGCAGATTGAACCTGAGCTAGGTTCAATCGCCAGCACTGCAAAAAGATAAAAAGGGGAAATCACAAAAATGGAGCCAGGCAGGGTGGTACGCACCTGCAATCCCCATGAGCTGAAACAGGAGGATGTTGAGTTCAAGGTCAGCCTGATCCACATAGCATGAGAGGTCCTGCTGATTGATAGATAGATAGATAGATAGATAGATAGATAGATAGACAGATAGATACATACATACATGCATACATACTACCTTTCTTCTTACCCTTTGTTCCATCAGTGTTAAGTCTAGAGAATCTTACTGGAACTTCTTAACCTCTGAATTTCTGATTTGTTCATGAGCATTGGATAATTATACTCTAGGCAGATTCTTCTACTGTGAAATGTCTGGAAGCATTCACAGGCAGTACCCACCTCCCTAGTCTATATAAGCCTGTGCTAAGGATCAGATTTTGTGAGGTAATTCAGCTCGATAACTGTGTGCCAGATCCTGGGAGGGGAAGGGAATGAAGGTGTGTGTGTGTGTGTGTGTGTGTGTGTGTGTGTGTGTGTGTGTGTGTGTGTGTGTGTGTGTGTGTGTGTGTCTCTGTCTGTCTGTCTGTCTGTCTGTCTGTGTACATAAGGGTATGTGTGTGTGTACAAGTGTGTACATGCAATTGTGTACATGCATATGGAGGAAAGAAGTCAACCTCAGATGTTGTTCCCCATCAGGCACTGTCTACCTGGTTTTTTGAGACAGGTTCTCTCAAGTGAGGCTTGTTGGTTAGGCTAGGTTGTCTGGCCAGTTAGCCCGTCTCCACCCCCTCAACACTGGACTCATAGCCTGGGCTTTTGTACCTGTGTTCTGGGCCTCAAACTCGGGTCCTAATGCTTTTCTGGGGAGCACTTACTGAGCCACCTCACCAGCCTTTATATGTTGGATCTTAAGGGAAGAGGGGATGAGGCATTAAACAGCTTGGGTACCAGAGGTGCAGATATTAACAGCTCAGGTACAAGAGGTGCAGATGTTCTCTGTGTCTATTCACAGGTCCCAATAAGGAGTGCTTGTGTTGTGACAAGAGACTACCTGACTTTTATTTTGCACTAGACAAAAACTAAAAAGGTCTAATGATTTTCTTGGTGTTGGTGTCCAATATATTTAGATAAGTTGCACCCTTGTTACATTTTTTAAAAACTATCATTGACTAATTGAAAAAAATGTTTTTCTGTTTGTTTGCTTCTGCTGATGGCCTCATCCATGCTAAGCAAGTGTTGTATCTCTAAACTACATGCCTGGCTATTGCTACCCCCCACCTCCTCCACTCCTTCTTTGTTAAAATTTGATTTTGAAACAGGGTCAATTGCTCAGGCTGGCTTTGAACACTCTCTCTCTAAAACTAAAACAGGACTTGAACTTCCCTCATTCTCCTGGGAATCACAGGCCTATACCCCCAGACCTGTAAAAGGGCAAGGCTCAGCTATGTGGAAAAGATAAAAGTCAATACAAAGTATTAAGTATAAGTATAAGCCAAAGACTACATGAGGGCATCAGAAAGCAGATGTAGGAGGAATTTTTTAAAAGTCAAATCTAGAGTCAGGTGATGGTGGCACACGCCTTTAATCCCAGCACTCAGGAGGCTGAGGCAGGCAGATCTCTGTGAGTTCGAGACCAGCCTGGTCTACAAGAGCTAGTTCCAGGACAGCCTCCAAAACCACAGAAAAACCCTGTCTTGAAAAACAAAAACAAAAGTCAAATCTAAATGGGTGAGCAAGTACTTGCCTCACAAGTGTGAAGATCAGGGCTTGATCCACAGCACCCGCATGAAAAAAAAGACATGGTGGCCCATGTTTATAATCCCATCCTGGGGGGTGGAGACAGAAGAGTCCCTGGATCTTGCTGGCCATATATTATAGCTGAATCAGCAAGTTTCAGGTTCGGTGAGAGACTCTCTCCCAAAAAATAAGATGGAGTTTGAAGATACCAGGCACTGACTTCTGGCTTTCACATATCTGGCAGCAAACATATACAAACATATATACACACTCATGCAAATAGATTTTTCTTAAAGACTGAAGAGATAGGTAAGACAGAGAGGATGCTTCATGGAGAATGTAATAACACCTCTGTCTCTACTAGAAGCCTTATGACAGCTTGCATGACTGGTTGATCTGTGCATCTCAGGGTCTGATGCAGGGCCTGGGGCATAGTACCACCACTCTATAAACACTTAGGAAGCAATAAGTATATCTATGAATCAATCAAGCAATCAATGGCTCTTTGACACTGAGCATTGACTGGGGAGAATTGCAGGGAATTGCTGAAGCCAGGGCCCTGGGGAGACACATGAAGGTGTGTCTAGTACATGGTGGTCATTGTGAATGAATGTGACCATGCACTGGACCAGAGGCTGGCATGGACAGGACCAGATCTGAGAAGACATCTAGGGGACTGAGGTTGCCTGACATACCTATTTGGGGCTACAGACGAGTAGATGGGAAATTGATAGACAAGAAGAGGTGTGGCTGAGGCCAAAAGGGCCATAGGAGTGAAAAAGAGAGTAGAAGAAAAGATGAAGGAACTGTGACCTGCAAAGTTGGGCAGGTGAGACTCACTTGATGGCTCTGTCTGTGTAAGGAAGGATTATAGGCATCTGTGTGGTATGAGATGTTGAGAAAGGGTACGAAGGTGAGTCTGAACGTGCCTGCCCACTTCAAAAAGAATAGTCAAATCAGGCCCCATTCTGTGGGCCTTCTGAGCACGATGCAGAAACTTGTTAGTGAAGGACAGACCAAGTGAGTGGGCTTTACCAACCAATGGTACATCCCGGGAGGATGTTGGTATAAATGACATTTCCTCTACTCCATCTGCACCCCCCAGGGTGACTTCCAATAAGAGGTTAAAGTATGGCTTCTAAAACAGAGGGAAGAGACAAGGCACCTGGCTAAGGTCTGCCTGGTTCCAATGCCTTCAGAGAGGCCATTTGTCTCTAGTCACTCCAGAAAGGAGTTGGCTACAATCTGTGTGCCTCTTCTCCGTGCCTTTCCTTGCATCATGCCCTGAGGCAATCTCTAACTAGCCTTTCAAAATCCTCATGGGCAGAGATCCTCATGGGCAGAGATCCCAGACTGCCACATTCCATAATTTACATGTCACTAACAGATGCTGTGCCTATTAACTGGCATTGAGACATAAGCCTGGGCGTCCCTTTCCTTGCATTCAGTCTATACCACTTTCTACCAGCCCAGCAGATACAGCATGGCAGGCCCTTGAGCTCATTGTATCTGTTTTCCTCTGCTGGGAGTGCTTGTTAGTCACTCATGGGGCCTCCCTGAGGGGTAGGAGATTAGTTCTGTGTGGGACAAGGACAGGGGGGTTCTTCAAGACCCTGGAAGGAGAGCTCACTGGAGCCCTGAGACACTATTGTTTTGGGCAAGAGGACCGTCATCATTCAGGTAAATGTTAGTTAGAATTTTAAGACATTCCAGGTGCTTGACAGGCTCTTGGGCTTCATTTTAATCAACAAAATTGGATCATCAAGATGGTAAACTTGCTTGCCTCAAAGCCTGACAACCCGAGTTTAGTCCTTAGGGCTAGCCTCTGTCTTCTACACATGTGCTATGGCATTCACACTCATATACATGTTCCCAACACACACACATACACACACACACACACACACACACACACACACACACACACACACACAAATGCAAATAAATGAAAGGAAACTTTAACAAATCTATATGAAAAAAAAAATCTGTCCACTTTGGCATTTCAAACAAACCTCTTTGGGAACCGAAGTTCTGGGAAAAAGAAAATCCAAGCACTTGTGGTTCTGGAGGGATTCCACAGCAGTGAAGTAGGAGGGAGGCAGTACAGGCAGGCATGTGCTTTCTAACCCTGAGGTCTCCCAGGACCTAGAGCTCTGCTAAGCTCACATGAGCCCTGAGGACGTGCCACCAAAGTTTGCCTGCCACTTCCTACTGGCCCGAGGACAAGAGCAGCTCACCCCCATGTCCACTGTCCTCTGAATCATGGACGTTCTGGGGACTATCTTGAGAACTTCTAATATGCACAGTGCCAGGCATCCCTGAGGGGAACATCCAGAAGTCAGAGTCTGGAGATCCCCAGCATTAGAGTCACTTCGATATTGGGCAAGAAAGGGGTGTGAAAACAGAGACCCTTCAAGGGCCAGTGGTCACCAAGCCTGGAACCTGGCTTGGAGTTCCATTTTCATTTTGTCCTGCTTATTAATAAGTCTGTGAACTTGAACAAGTTGCCCAACCTTGTCCCGAGCGATTGTCTTGCCGGCAAGAACAACACAGGACACTCGGATCCTTCTGCAATAAAGCTTTATGCGTCTTGAGAGAGAGAGCATAAGCTTACAA